>NC_091470.1:167435369-167715850 GCF_036971445.1 Narcine bancroftii
ATCTATAATTATTTTCTTCAGCACTCGGGCTCATTTTTGCAGTGAGGTGTTTATGTGATGAATCAAATAACAAGTGTTTCAGTTACCCGGCAATTAACCCTGCTGCAGGAAGTGACAGCAGGTATGAGCTGGGCAGGTTGAGAGGCTGCCACCATGTTGTAGGAACCTCACATGCTGCACAAGGAATAGAGCACCGTAGAAATGTGAAGGCTTCCTCCGTGATCGCTAGTTACCTGCTTGTTGCTGCAAGAGGTCCAGGAAGTGAAAATCCACCCACCTTTGTAAGAGGTGATCTTTACATCGTACGAGGGTGGGGTTCCATCCATACATAACTGGGGGAGAGGAAAATAATAAAGATTTCAAATTAATAGAGCATTTTAATCACTTTCAGAATTTTTGGAAAATTTAATTCTTTTAAAGATCCGGGCATTGCGAGCAAAGCCATTGTTGAGTTTCTCCAGCATCACAGTATCTGCAGACTTTCGCGTTTCAGTCCATTTTTGTTCTCCCTTGCCTTTTCTTGTGAAGATGTTGTTGAGCACTTTGACCTGCTACAGTACTTGTTCTGCAGTAAAGGTGTTTTGACTGGTGATTTTGGTCAAGGATACAGCAATGATGCAGGAAGGTGATTGTACCTTGTCAGCACAACGTGCGACTCGGAAGAGATTCTGCAGCTGGTGGTGGTCTTGCGCCTGCTGCCCTTAAACCCCTTGGTCCGAGATGCTGTGTGCTTTGATGTGCATTGAGTAGACACAGCATCACAGAAGCCATGCTGGTGGATGAAAGAATGTTTAAAGTGAGTGATGGGGCACTCATAGAATGGGCTGGTTTGGTTGGTGACAAAGTGCCTTGAGGACTGCTGACGTTGTATTCATCCAGCCAAGTACATTATTCCATCAATGTGGATAGGACATAGATTGGAGGGATATAGAGGGCTAAGGTCAGAATAATAGTTCAGCACTCACTAGATGGGCTGAAAGGCCATGGTGTTATACTTTTAACTCATGATTTGTGCCTTGTCGATACAAAAGACATTAGGAGAACATTCATGCCACCCAGCTTCGGGGTTACTTGTGCCTCTAATCAGCTATACACCCAGCCCCCCCATGATTGTTGAGAAAAGGGCCCTCAATTATTTTAATGCCATTGAATACTGAATGCAGGGATATTAAGAATTTTTGTGAAGATAATCATTGCTGGTGCTTTTCAGATTTGATGCGATTTATTGTGACAGAATACAGTGTGATGGCTTCCTCTGCAAACAGATCATCTCCTGCATTACAGCCATGCAAAAATCCCGATTTACAGACTACAGGATTCCAAGGAAAAGCTGGATCAATTCATACCAAGCCATGGAAGCGTGAGAGCTCTGTCAAAGGGATTCATTCAGACGATTGATAGCTGTAGGGTCAAAATTATCTTTAAGCCTTTTGATGCACTCTTCCACGCTTTTAAGCCTTCTCATCAATGGGAGAAGGGAATGTGTCTGGATCATAGTTCCTTGTACTGAAAGATTTTATTTGAGGCACTTGCACCATCCATTTAAATGAGTGAAATTCTTGCTTCAGTTCAAATCGTGTTTATTTGTCATTCATACCATAACCGTGGCAGTGTACAGTGAAAACAAGATAGCGTTTCTCCAGACCGTGGAGCTGGTTATTTACGTGGCAAGTTACAAAAGAAACTCTTTTTTTTTATAAATAACATATCACTTATAAATCTCATATTAGATATGCTAGCCCTGTGTACCCCTTGAGTTCAGAAGCCTTACGGTTTGGAGGGAGAAAGTTGCTTCTCAATCTGGTCGTGAGGGCCTGAATGTTTCCTGGATTGCAGGAGAGAGAGTAGATTGCAGGAGGGGCGTTTGGAGTCTGTCACAATATTTATGCCTTTCAGCAAACAACGGCCATTATAAATGCCCATCGTGGCAGGGAGAAAGACCCCAATAATCCTCTCAGCACCCTTTACTATCCGCTGCGGGGACTTGGGTTCTGAGATGATATAGTTCCTGAACCAGGCGGTGCCTGCATGGAACAAGTTTGGTGTTGGCACTGTATCTAGGTCAAGTTACACCTCAAGGACATAGAATGAAATTAACAGGTGTCAAAACTAACAAGGTACATCTAGCATCAAGTTTGCTGAGTGGAATTATAAGAAGATTTAGCACAAAGATATGCCCATCGACCCTTAAGTCTACCCTAATCATCGAACAATAATTTTTACACTACATGAATTTTTGCACTAATCACGTCAACTCCAACAATGACTACCACTCAGTGGGGGACAATTAAACTACCAACCAGAGCATCCAGAGGAGATCCAGAGACACAAGCTCCACATGGATAGCACCTGAGGTCAGGATTGATCCAGGTTCTCTGGTGCTGTGAGGCAGTGGCTCTGCTAGCTGCAGTGTCCTGCTGCCCTATTGTTCTCTCACGTAGTGAGCTAGGAATGCATCCAGGGTTCTGAAAGAGATAGTTAAGGCTTTGGTGAGAATTTACCAAAATTGCTTGGACTCTGGGCAGGACCTGGCAGACTGGAAAATGGCAAATGTCATGTCGCTATTTATAAAACAATACAGGCAAAATGAAGGGAACTATAGGCCAGTTAGTTTAACATCTGTCATTGTGGAAAATGCTTGAAGCCATCATTGAAGAAGAAATAGCAAAGATTTTGGAGCAAAATAGATCCATCAGGCAGACACAGGATGGATTCAGCAAAGTAGGTCTAGTTTGACAAATTTACTGGAGTTCTTTGAGGATATATAATGACCACAGTAGGTAGAGGGGAGCAGATGGACGCTGTTTACCTGGATTTCCAAAGGGCACTTGATAAAGTGCCACTTCAAAGACGTATACAGAAGATAAGGTTGCATGGAAGGGGTCACATATTTAGCAAGGATAGGGGATTGGTTAACACATGGAAAGCAGAGAGTTGAAAAGGTCATTTTTTATTTGGGTTGGATATCGGTGGTGAGCAAGGCCCCGCAGGGGTTGGGGCTGGGCCTGCAACTGTTCACAATGTACATTAACAATCTGGAAGAGGAGACAGGGTGTGATGTATCTAAGTTTGCTAAAGACACTAAATTGTGCAGAGCACACAGAGAGTGTGCAGTGACTTATAGATGGATTAAGTAAGTGGACAAGGGTCTGGCAGATGGAGTAGAATGTTGATAAATGTGAGGTTATCCACTTTGGAAGTAAAAATGGAAAATCTGATTATTACTTAAAGGGCAAGCGATTGCAGCACGCTGCCGTACAGAAGGACTTGGAAGAGCTTGTGCATGATTTGCAAAAGGTTGGTTTGCAGGAACCCCAAGCCATCAAGAAGGCAAATGGAACATTGGGCTTCATTGCTAGAGGGATTGAATTTAGGAGCAGGGAGGTTCTGCATCTGCACAGGGCACGGGTAAGGCCATATCTGGAGTAGTGCTACAGTTCTGGTCTCCTTATTTGAGGAAGGATGTACTGGCTTTGGAGGCGGTTCACCAGCTTGATTCCAGAGATGAGGTTGAGTCATCTGCGACCATAGTCGTTGGAATTTAGAACAATGAGAGGGGATCTTCTAGAAATGAATAAAATTATGAAAGATAGAGGTAGGTAAGTTGCTTCCATTGGTGGGAAAGACTAGAACTAAGGGACATAGCCTCAAGATTCAGGGTGGTAGGTTTAGGTTGAAGATGAGGTGGAACTCCATTTTCCAGAGGGTGGCGAATCTGGAATTCACTGCCTAACAGTGGAGATTACCTCATTAAATATATTTAAGACAAGGTTGGGTAGATCTTTACAGAGTAGAGGATTTAAAGGCTATGGGGAAAAGATGGGGAGGTGGAGATGAACTTATCAGCAGATCAGCCATTGAATAGTGGAGCAGGCTCATTGGGCCTGCTCTTATTTCTTATGTGTCCCATATTACGTGCTTCCAGTTTATTTTCAATTATGTAGGAGAACAAATTTAACAGAGCCCTGCTGGCTTTGGAGAGTGACCGTAAACTGACAGTAGGCTGAAGACAGCATGCTCTTAAATTGGATACGTCTGAAGAGAGAGGAAGTGCAGGTGCAGAGACCATATGACCAACAGATTAAAGACTGAGAACACAGGGACCTTTTTGTTCAGGGGCCATTTTGAGGAGGTAGTGCTGTGGAACATTGCTCTTGGAAGTAATACAGTGCTGAATGTGGCCTTGTGTGTGGTTATAGACAACCTGTCTGATTTTCCCCATGTTATATGGGAATGAGTGTGGCCATTTTAAGGAGTCAGTACTTGGAGAGGCATTCTTTGAAGGGATACTGTGTTGACTGTGGCCTTATGAGGAGCTAGACAGAATCTGAATTCTCCAAGTTATAGGGGATTGAGAATACCACTCTGACCAAAAAGTGTAGGTCACTTTGATTGGCTGACCCACAGAAAGGGTTCTGGAAATAGAAGAAGTACTGTGTTTGGATTGTGGCTGCTGAGAGGGTTACTTGAATTCAGCTGACCCACAAAAAATGGGTGACAGAAGCTTTGGGAGCATCATTTGCTTTGTGCCCCCATACCAAAGAAGAGGGGCGTTTTGGTTGTCATCCATCTAAAAAGGACACTTCACTGGAAGCACCTCAACAAGAGTTTTGTGAGTTCATAAACATCCTGTCATCCCCGGTCTTTCAAACCTACTTCATGAACTGCTCCTTTACGCACCCACCTAAAGCCTGCAGGTCACACCCGTTTCGAGCCAATGTGTAAGTACTGAATTTCTGAATGTGGACTTTGAACTGCCTTTTGAGAATTGTGCCTTGAGCTGTGGTGGCTTGGGATATTCCACACACACACACACACACACACACACACACACACACACACACACACACACACACACACACACACACACACACACACACTGTATATTCGTGCATAGTTGGGGATAAGTTGAGATATGTTTAGATAAGTCAGATAAATTAAGTGTTATATTATTGTTTATTAATAACTAAAAATATTATTTTAAATATAATTCCACCTGGACCCATTTCTATTGCTGCTGTCTGGTACGTAACAGCCATATGATGGAGTTTCTGGATTATTATATCTTCAATTACTGCTCAAAATGTGTCTATTCCCAACCATCCAATGGCTGTAAGAAAATGGCAATATTGAAGTATGAGCCAACATGTTTGCTACCTCATGTTCGCACTGAATGTTGGCAGTGGATTTCAGGAACAACCAGCTCCTTAATGCTCCCCTAACTCCCCAATCTGAGTTCAAGTTTCAATTCAGTACAACACTGTTACTGATGTTTCCTTTTGGATTGCTGGAAAGAATGCAGATCCTATGGGGGGAAAAAAGTCTTAATGAATCCTTTTGTATTTTTGTGGGTTAAACCTTTTATTTTTTTGGTAAATGCTCCAAAAAAAGTGCAAGATATTTGCTCTAAAATATGAAAATGTGTGCAAATAAAGGGCTACAGAATGGATAATCTTTTGGAGCACTTCCAATGAATGCTGTAAATGTACATTCTGAAAATTATTTGCATAGAAACCTATCATTTAGTGTGTTGCAGGAAATGTACTTTAGTGTTTGAAGGTGAGACTATCAAAACTGGAAATTTCTCACGATAGAGTTTGACAAATGGTGGAAGAAGCTGGTCATTGGAAATACCTGCACAATTGGGATTGGGACAGTGTTTAAAAAAAAAGAGGATAAAAGGAAAATAAAGTTCAGTAAAAGTATGAAATCAACTTACATAAATTTTCTGTGGCCTTACAGTTAGCTCTGCAATTTCATTTTGAGATCAACATCTTTTTACCTTGATGGCTTTCATTTAAAGGACACCAAGGGAGTTCCTTAAAGTGTCCTTAGCAATATTTATTATCCATATCATCCAAGCAATACTGCTGGGAAAGAACACAATGATCACACTGACTGGATGTCTCTGCGCGCACATTCTGAGATGGTCTTTGTTGGGTGGGAGAGAAATCATAATCTCAGTCGTGAGCCTTCCATAAAATGTTGATAGTGACACGGTTAGTGTAGCGGTTAGTGCAACGCTGTTATGGTGGCAACGATCAGGAGCTGGGTTCGAATCCAGTGCTGTCTGTAAGTAGTTTGTACGTTCTACCAGTGCCCATGTGGGTTTCCTCTGGGTTCTCCGGTTTCCTCCCATTGTTCGAATAAAAAGTACCGGGGTTGTAGGTTAATTGGATGGCATAGGCTTGCGGCCCAAAAGGGCCCGTTACCTTGCTGTATGTATAAATTTAAAATAAAATAGTTTTAAAAAATCAGCTGGAGGAACTCAGCAGGTCAAACACATCTGTAGAGGGGTCGGGTGAGGAATTACCAACGTTTCAGGTCAAAACCTTGAAATAAATATCAAGATGTTGTTTACAGTAATTTGCTGTAAGCATGAACTTGCTCTTAGACACATTTAAATTGTTTAGTTGATTCATTTAATGAACATTCTTTAAAGATGCTCCTCAGGAACTTTTGGAGTCATCTATTTTGGATTTGTGCCAGAAGTCAGTTCACAGAACTCGACTCGTACATTTTACCTCTGTGGAAATGGGATGGATGGGGTAGGAAGAACCTGAACTAATGTGACAGGGATGCGATGGTGCTTTGCTCCACATTTGGAAACAGCTGGACTGGGGTAGAAAGAGAGAGACAATTGACCCTTTCTGGTAATTGCCCTTAACTTTTGTTAGCGAACTTTAGCTAGGAGGCCAATAATAAAGGACAAATGTTAAGAACAGTGTACGGGGTTGAAAATTAATTTAAAATGATGTGATATGCTATCCTGCAGCCCCAGTGAACTGAGTTCAATCCTGCCCTCTCTGCTGTCTGTGTGGAGTTTGCGTGTACTTCCTCTTTGCACATTCCACATTGTCCAGAGGTGCGGTCCTGTGGACGCAAAGATTGAGTCCCAGTTGTTGCTCTCCATGGTTCCTCCCTGAACCCTGGGGTCAATTCCCTCAGCCTATTGAAAGGAGTCTGGTAGGAGGACTTATTCACCATCTCCTTAAGTCCTGTTAGAGTTGCACTTGGGAAGTGGAGGACATTCTGTTACACTCCTGATTCTTGTATTATATACTGCTGACAGAAGGAAGTCCACGCAATAATCAGGAAGTTGTGAGTCAATTTTATAGGGCATCAATGAGACTACAACTGCAGTGCATGTGAAGTAATGGTCTCCCTGCTTAAGGAAGATCAGAAATGGAATGGAAGCAGTTGAGATATATTCTAGACCAATGACTGAAACAGTCATTGATGTAATGGTTGGGCATTCTTACCTTGTATCTGCTAAGTTTAGAAGAGTGATGATTGACACATACAAGATCCTGAGAAACCAACAGGATGAATTTGGAAACTGTTCCTCTTGCAAGAGAATCTGGAAATTGGAGGTATGAGAGACTGCAGGAGGTGGAAAATGGAGCTAAGCAGCAAATGACTTGAGGGTTAGGCTGCACCTGTTGAGTCATAAGGATTTACGTTGAGAGCCTCCACCAGTCCTGATGTGGCCGTTGGACCTAAAACATCAACTATTCCAGTTTATCCATAGAAATAGTGGTAAAGTAAATGATGAATCTTTTCTTTTTTGTCAGGAATCCTTTTCCTGAAAGGGCACTGGAAACCAAATTTGAGGCAGAGTTAGATAGAAGCCGAACGAAAAGATCCCATGGGTAGGAAGGAATGTGTTGCCGTTGCATCAGGTCAACCATAACATCTTTTTAAATGGAGGAGAATGGTCAAGGGAATGAGCAGCCCACACTCCTGCTCTCAGTTTGTCCATTCACGTTATCTGCTGACAGCCGAGAAATATTGTCCCCAAATCCTTGCTACCGCATAATCCATTGATTTGCAGGAATGGTGCTGACAACATTGAAGAGGAGTTACATTTTTAAAATTTTAATATTTACAATTTAAAATTTAATTGTATTATTTTAAATAAAATTCAGACATACAGGCCCTTCCACCCAATTAACCTACAACCCCCATACATTTTTGAACAGTGGGAAGAAACTGGAGCACCCGGTGAAAACCCATGCAGATACCCGGATAGAACGAACAAGCTCCTGACAGATAGCGATGTAACAGCACTGCACTAATCGCTGGGGTATCCATGATTCCCCGACACTAACTATGCCGCCCCCTACGCTAATCGTGTCACCCCCGAGTTTCGGACTTGAACAGAAGGTCACAGGCTGAGTACTAGAAATTGGGATTAGTCTAACTCAGTACTTGATTGTCATCACAGAGATGGGCTGAAGGATAATCTCTATCCTGCCCAACCCTTTGCATGTTTGCATCTGAAATTGGGACAAAATAAAATTGAGCACAATTTGTCCTTGGAAAACTTTCCAAAATGGTGGGAAATGGAAATGGTTGTTATTGCACATGACTCTATCCAAACTGCTCTTTCAGTCACGTAGCGTTGGAGTGAACAATGACACAGATAATCGAGATTAACTACCAGGATCGTGGCCTGAAGACAGTTTGCAAAGATCATCGAGGGCCTCTTCCTCCATGAATGCAGCAGCTTTCAGCTGCTCCTGTCGGGGAAGAGATCCAGGAGGATCAGAGCAAGCACTACCAGGCTGAGGAACAGCTTCTTCCCATAGGCAGTGAGAATGTTGATTGATGAAAGAAACTGCTCACACTGACCATCCGAGACTCTCATATTCACAAATCAATATTGTTTAATCTATATTTGTGAATTTTTGTCCTGCATATTATTCTTTGTCCATATGTATGTTATGTCTACATGTATGTCTTGTACAATTGGATGATTTTAATCTTTCTCGTCCACATATTTCCTGCAACATAATCAAGAATGGTGAAACATAAGAAAGCAAACTTAACAGGGTGGTAATGATGTGGAAGAGAATTTTCCACTGTAGTAACAGTTGGCATTTCTGGGCATGATTGGTCATACCCGAGCATCAGTGCCTGCACTGTGTGTTCATAATGAGCTTCAAATACCTCTGATTGTAAAATAGCATTTTCTCACACTATCGGCTTGGAGTTTACACTTGGCACTCAGTGAGGTTCGTAAAAACACAGGAACTCACCCAGTCTCACGCCATCCATACGAGGGAAATATATATTACAGATATTTGGGCCTGAGCCCTTCTGTGAGGTACAAGAAAAGAACAGGAAGGATGGTCAGTGTGAGCAGTTCCTTTGATCATTCAGCACTCTCACTGAAGGTGTTCCTCAGCCTGGTCATGCTAGCTCTGATACTCCTGCATCTCTTCCCCATTGGGAGCAGCTAAAAGTTGATGTGCGTGGAGTAGTCGGGGTTCTCAACAATTTTGCATGCCCTCTTTAGACCACGATCCCGGTAGATCACGTCAATGGGAGGGAGGGAGGGAGACCTCAGTGGTCCTCCTGGGTCCTGTGAATTGACTTCTGATCCAATTCTCTTCCACATCATTACCACCCTGTGATGTAGACAGCCAGAGTGCTCACGATAGAGCTCCTGTAGAAGGTTGGCATAAGGATGGCCGGAAACCTTGCCTACTTCAGTCTTTCCAGGAAGTGCAGTCGCTGCTGCGCATTCCAGACAAGTGAAGACATGTTGTGTGTCCACGATAGGCCACTGATTAAGTTGACTGCTAGGAACTTGACCCTATCCAAATATTTCTTAAATTTTAAAATCAAGCCCACTTCAACTGGCAGCTCATTCCACACTCTCACCACTCTCTGTGAAGAAGTTTCCCCCAATGTTCCCTTTAAATATTTTCCCTCTCACCCTTAATTTATATCTGCTTGTATTTATTCTTTCTGTACCCCTCCATCAAATCTCCCCTTATTTCCTGACCATCCAGGGAATAAAGCCCTTGCCTGTTTAACTGTTCCCTGTAACTCAGTTCCTCAAGTCCTGGCAACATCCTTGTAAACCTTCTCTGTACTCTTTCAATCTTAATGATAACAATTTGCTGCCTATTTGAACTGGGGATCTTACCCCAGTTATGGTCGTTGCAACACTTAAAATTGAATCCTTTACCCGTGATTTTCATTTGTTAGAAAAAAGATTCTCTGTTGTGTTTTGATGAGGTTGCCATTATTTTCCGTGGACATCCCACACACTGAGCAATTGGACCAAGTATTACTGGGCACAATTCATCTATTTTCCTTCATCCAGTTGACATTTTATGGATGCTCTTTGTGCACTTGACGAGAAAACTGTGTATGATTCTCTCCTCCACTTGTGAAATAATGTACGATGTATGAATAAATCTCCAAGTAAAATGACACCAGTCAATCAGCAGTATACATGAGTTAAGGGCTCCCTTCAGAATCGATGTGAAGCTTCCTACATCTGCCAATCCCAGTTTTCATTGCTTAGTTTATTGGGCATCACTGCTGGTCCTCATTGTAATTTTAAAAAAAATTAGATATACGGCATGGTGAGCCATTTCGGCTCACGAGTCCTTGCGGACTAATTTACATCCCATTAACCTACAGCCCTGGTACATTTTGAATGGCGGGAGGAAACTGCGAGCCCCCAGAGAAAGCCCACATAGACACGGGGAGAACATACAAGCTGCTCACAGACTGCGCGGGATTTAAATCCCAGGGAGTTCCGAAAGGGAAAGGGAGTGCCAAAAGGGAAAAGGAGTGCTGAAAAGGGGAGTGCCGAAAGGGAAAATGGCAAAGGAGTCCCAAACGGGAAAATGGCAAGGGAGTGCCGAATATTACAGATACACTGGAAAAACAAATCCTTACTCACAGAAGTCAAGGCAATCTATCATTTTGCTGTGCACAGATGTGCTACAGCTTCAGGCTGAATGATGAGCCTGTGTGTTGCAGTGATGTGGGGCCAATTGCGTCCCAAGCTTGATTGACAAGGATGATTACGGGAATGACAGTAATACGACGACACACAGAAGATCCAATTACCCTGTATTGTTTTTACTCAACTTCATGGCCACTGGAAATTTCTTCACTGCTGCATTGTGGCTACATTGGGAAGAGGTCTTTTTTGCTGTGACCATTTACTCCTGAGGGGTGCCTTGATACAAGGTAAACTGGATTATGAAGGGGATGGGTGAGGCACAAGGTTGGATTCTTTTTGCCATGTTGACTGTGGCCAAGTCAAGGGTGAGAGGTAGGAGATTTAGAATGGCTCTGAGGGGGAATTTTTCCAGAGAGGTATATGATGCTTGAGGAGGAGATGAAAGTAAATATTGCTCCAAAAAATGTATGGGGGTGGTAGGTTAATTGGATGTAATTGGGCAGCATCGGTTTCATGGGCAGAAGGGTCTTCTATTGTACTTACTCAATAAAATGGAAATTAAAAAAATTTCAAGCAGCATTTAAACAAGCATTGAATGACCAAGGCATAGAAAACTATGGACCTAATGTGGGCAAATGGGATTAGTATAGATCATGGTGGCCAAACCTTTTTGGTTGTGGGCCACATACAGAACAATGTAAGGAATCACGGTTAAAAACAATATTAAGCCCGGCAGTTTTCAACCAGTTACACTGCAAGAACAACGGTGTTTGTAGACCAGAAAATGTGTCATGGAAAATTTATTTTCAATAAAAATGATGGCAAAACACTGACATAAAAGTAGTCTGTTGATGTACTTACATATGACAGTAGGCGTTTCTGTATCTGCTGCTCTTTAATGAATGCAATAAAATATTTAAAACTCCTATTAAAAAAGTGGTGCAATAGAGAAATCTGGATCCCAAATAAAAAGTGGTGAAGAAAGAGGCAAGGCTGTCTTCAACATTCCCCCACTATTCTCAGTGAGGACAGTTCATGGCCCTGAACATCATGATTATGATGTAATGTGTAAATCTGCAATTAGTCTATTAAAGATAAGCTCTTAAAGTTAACAGATTCCTTGCAAATTAAGCAAACACACTTTGCCTTGACTTCTGTGAGTAAGGATTCGTTTTTCTAGCACATCTGTAACATTCGGCATTTCCTTGCCATTTTCCCTTTCAGCACCCCCTTTCCCTTTAAGCACTCCTTTGCCACTTACCCTTTCGGCACTGCCTTGCCATTTTCCCTTTCGGCACTGCCTTGCCTATTTCCCTTTTGGCACTCCCTTGCCATTTTCCCCTTTGGCACTCCCTTGCCATTTTCCCTTTCGACACTGCCTTGCCAATTTCCCTATCGGCACTCCCTTTCCCTTTCGTCACTCCCTTGCCAATTTCCCTTTTGGCACTCCCTTTCCCTTTTGACACTCCCTTGCCATTTTCCCTTTCGGCACTCCCTTGCCAATTTCCATTTTGGCACTCCCTTTCCCTTTTGACACTCCCTTGCCATTTTCCCTTTCGGCACTCCCTTTCCCTTTCAGCACTCACTTGCTATTTCCCATCTTTTCAATTCCGCCATGTTTAATCAACTGAGGTAAACGTTTTCCGTCAGTGAACAACATTGCAGTGGTTGGAATGGTAGTTGTTCAAAATGGCAGTGACATCTAGAGTTGAAACTAAAGTGTGCAACGTACATGCAATTTATTGTTAGAGATGATGTTCTAACAGGCCACATACCATTTTATTTTCAAAATTCTACCTGGACCACTTAAAAATGGGCAACGGGTTGTAGTCAACCTGAACTACAAGGGGTTGTATGACTCCATGTCGAGTCTGGTACAACTGGGCTTAACATACTCCATGACTGCCTAGCATCTACCTGCACCTACTGAGTCAGGTCACTTTTTACTGCCACTGTCAGGCTGAATTCCTTCTGAAAGTACAATTTAATGAATGGGAGGGGGGGGGGTGGGTGGGTGGGTGGGGGGGGGGTGGGTGGGTGGGTGGGGTATTCCTTGACTGAGTGCTTCTACACACTGCACTGATTTAGCACATCAGAATAAAATTCTTCTTTATAGGTTTAGGTCACATTTTGAACCAATGCTTTGATGGATATTGTCAAAGTTCAGATTTATTGTCAGAGTACATACATGACATCACATACAAACCTGAGTTTACTTTTTCCCCTGAGGGCAAGGGAGTGCTATTAACTATAAAAATAAAGAAATGTAAACAAACCGTGCGTTACAAAAGACATAAGTAAAGTTTAAAAGTAAGAGTTTATAAATGAGTCCCTGATTCAGTTTGTTGTTGAGGAGTCTGATTGTGGAGGGGTAGCAGCCGCTTCTGAACCTGCGGTGTGCGTCTTGTGGCACCGATACTTCTTTTACTGATGGTGGAAGAGTGAGCAGAGTATGTGTGGGTGATGTGGATTCTAGATGATTACTGCTGATCTCCGACGGCAGCGTTCCTTGTTGAGGTTCTCGATGGTGGGGAGGGTTTTACCTGTGATGAGCTGGGCTGCGTCCACTACCTTTTTAGGCAGGGCTTTTGCCCAGGGGGTGTAGGTGCCCCCATACCAGACGGTGATGTATGGAACAGAGCATATTTGTTTACATCATGTTTTAGCTCTTTTGTCAGCCTTGGGCAAGTTCAGTTCAACTGAGAGCATGGATTGTGGCTTGCAAGGCCGGATGTGACATCCAAAAGGAGAGTTTTATGTCAGGCAACGAGGTAGAAGTCTTCAAACAGAAACAATTAAGCTAATGAATATCATAGGCTGAACAGTTAACCTGATGGAGTTCTGATTATCATTTATAATGCAAAGTACATTGATTTATTCATGACTTAAACAAAGCAACACAAATACATTTTAAATGAGTTACTGCTAATATACTGTAGAATTAATAGAGAAAGAAAACAAATTGCAGAAGACTGTAATAAGGCAGGTATATGCATTATTCATTAAAGCATATAAGGCATTTGAATGTTGATTAAGTCTCTGTGTGAATGCGCTTTGAATTATGAACTAGATGTCAAAGAGTTTATACTTATAAGTGTACCAAAGCCTGGGCAGCAATTACTCATTTAATTTATGATTACACTTTTTTTTTATTTGAGACCCTCTTTGTGGCTGAAATTGCAACACACTTCAAGGGGAGAAAAATTCTGAGTTTCAACAAGTCACCATGAGACTTCCCTGACAATGTTGCTAATTAAACCTTTCCCGTGTAATTCTTACTCAACTCGTTTAACATTTTCCTTGTGCAGGATGCAGCGGGAATTAAGTTTGTTTTATCTATTGAAACCCAAGGTGAAGGGCAAAGTCTTGGGAGCTAGAAGCAGCAAAGGCCTGCATTGGTTTAACATCTGTTCTGCAATAAAGCAGTACAGCCTGCTTCAGGAAATGTAACCAGGCAGACTCTGAAAGAACATGATAATGAGTTTATCGTCAAACACGTTGTACAAAGTGTACATATGCACAAATATTCTTACTGCTTTCGCCAAACAGGTACAGTAAAATCCCCAGTATCTTGCACATTGGGATTGTGAATGCTGGATATGTGAATTTTCTGGTTGACTGAGACACACTCTTACATTGCCTAATACATCTGGATTAAGAATAAAAACAAAAGAGAGTGCAAGATGTAATTTGAAAAAAAAATTGTAGTCCTTAATTATGTAAAATTCACTTAAATCAGGAAATCCCCATAACTTCGAGAATTTAAACCAGTCGCTGGCACTGTAACAGCGTTGCACTAACCGTCACTCTAAGTGTACCACCATCTTAATTAACCTTTCCTCCCGCCGGACATTTTGAATCTCTCTGTCATTTTCTTTCAACACGATTCAATTCCTCACCATTTAACAAATACCCACAGCGGATGACCTCACATTTTTCTGCATTGCATGCCAATAATTTTTTTTAAAAATTTACACCCAATTAACCTACACCCCAGTTTGTTTT
Source organism: Narcine bancroftii (assembly GCF_036971445.1). NCBI lineage: Eukaryota > Metazoa > Chordata > Chondrichthyes > Torpediniformes > Narcinidae > Narcine > Narcine bancroftii. The sequence goes on from NC_091470.1 coordinate 167,450,086, forward strand.
GCATGATGGGAGGAATGCGAAGTCCCCGGGGGAAACCTACGCAGACAAAGAGAGAATGTGCAAACTCCTTCCAGACAGCATGGGATTCGAAACCTGGTTCCCGATCGCTGGTGCTGTAAAGGCGTTGCACTAACTGCTACACCATCGAGCCTTGTGTACTTACTAGAATATCTTATATACTTAATACTAATAAAGATAAAGGCTCTGACTAGACAGGGATAGGGAGATATTTTGGGAGGGTCGCCCCAGCGGTGAATGGCACTGACCAGCTCTTCATCCTGGGTGTTGCCTATTTTTTCAAACACAACTTTATTGAAACATTATTCAAACAGCGGCTGAAGGTGGGGCACGACCAGGGACGCTCCGCTGGCTAAATGTTTGCTCTCATTTTCACCAAGGGGTAGTGCATTGCTTTGGAGAACATTTACTTTTGCAATTTAAAACTTTTATTATTCTTATTTATATGAATTTATATATTTATTTCCCTTTTTTTTGCTGGTCGGTTGGGTTATGGGTGCTTGAATTCCAGATACTGGGATTTTACTGCATTTCATAAAAAGTCTACAATAATATACATAATTTGAATTAAAAAGAAGGAATAAATAATGATTTAATAATTTACACGTACAGCATGGTAACAGGCCTTTTTGGCCCATGAGTCCGTGCCGCCCAATTAACCTACACCCCCCGGTATGTTTCAAATGGGGGAAAGAAACCAGAGCCCCTGGGGAACACCCGCATAGACACGGAAAGAACGTGCCAACTCCCCACTGACAGCACGGGATTCAAAACCCCAGTCCTGATCACTGCCGCTGTAAAGGCATTGCGCTAACTGCTACACCAACTGTGCTGCCCCAAATAAAAAAAATAAAGCATGAAATTAAAAATACAATGCTGGAGAAACTCAGCTGGTCAAATAGTGCACTTTATATAGCAAGAATATCAATACATAACCAATGTTTCAGGCTTGCGCTATTCATCAAGTTAAATGCAAAAGGTAGATAATAAATAACCTAGAGCAAGAAAATAAGTGATAGCAGTGATGCAGACAGTTGTTTCGTGGTGTCAGGGCTGTCTGTGATTAGTGTACCGAACAGGATTCAAGTGCCTGATGGGTGTTGGAAGGAAACTGTTCTTGAAGCTAGAGGTACCAGTCTTTAGGCTTCTGTACCTTCTGCCCAAAGGTAGCAGTGGGAAAAGGTTGTGACCAAGGTGACAGTGGTCCTTCATAACAGCGGCTGCCTTCTCAAGGCAGTGCTTCACTTCGAAGTCTTGAATGGATGGCAGGTCAGAATCGGGGATAGACCTGGCTATGTTTAGTATCAATCTAGAACCATTTTGTGTTCTGGAGCATTCAAATTAACAAACCTCAAATCAAGTCAAGTTTATTGTCTTCTGATTGTCTTCTTTCTTTTCTTCTTTGGCTTGGCTTCGCGGACGAAGATTTATGGAGAATTAATGTCCACGTCAGCTGCAGGCTCGTTTGTGGCTGACAAGTCTCATGTGGGACAGGCAGACACGGTTGCAGCGGTTGCAAGGGAAAATTGGTTGGTTGGGGTTGGGTTTTGGGTTTTTCCTCCTCTGTCTTTTGTCAGTGAGGTGGGCTCTGCGGTCTTCTTCAAAGGAGGTTGCTGCCCGCCGAACTGTGAGGTGCCAAGATGCACGGTTTGAGGTGATATCAGCCCATTGGTGGTGGTCAATGTGGCAGGCACCAAGAGATTTCTTTAGGCAGTCCTTGTACCTCTTCTTTGGTGCACCTCTGTCACGGTGGTCAGTGGAGAGCTCGCCATATAACACAATCTTGGGAAGACGATGTTCCTCCATTCTGGAGACGTGACCTACCCAGTGCAGATGGATCTTCAGCAGTGTGGATTCGATGCTGTCGGCCTCTGCCATCTCGAGTACTTCGATGTTAGGGATGAAGTCGTTCCAATGAATGTTGAGGATGGAGCGGAGACAACGCTGGTGGAAGCGTTCTAGTGGGATGCCGGTAGAGGACCCATGATTCAGAGCCGAACAAGACTGTGGGTATGACAATGGCTCAGTATTCGCTAATCTTTGTGAAGTTTTTCAGTTGGTTGTTTTTCCAGACTCTTTTGTGTAGTCTTCCAAAGGCGCTATTTGCCTTGGCGAATCTGTTGTCTATCTCATTGTCGATCCTTGCATCCGATGAAATGGTGTGGCCGAGATAGGTAAACTAGTTGACCGTTTTGAGTTTTGTGTGCCTGATGGAGATGTGGGGGGGGGGGGACTGGTAGTCATGGTGGGGAGCTGGCTGATGGAGGACCTCAGTTTTCTTCAGGCTGACTTCCAGGCCAAACATTTTGGCAGTTTCCGCAAAACAGGACGTCAAGCGTTGAAAAGCTGGCTCTGAATGGGCAACTAAAGCGACATCGTCTGCAAAGAGTAGTTCACGGACAAGTTGCTCTTGTGTCTTGGTCTGAGCTTGCAGGCTCCTCAGATTGAAGAGACTGCCATCCGTGCGGTACCGGATGTAAACTGATTGTACAAGTACCGTTAATCTTCGACTTACAACCGTAATTGGGACCGGAGGATCAGTTGTATCTCAAAATGGACGTAAGTCGGAATTTTGCGTGCGTGTGTGGCGTACTGAAGACTTGAAACAAACTTTTTAATCAAATGTTGTATTTGACAAAGCATAACAGGGATGTAGGGCATGTAAGAGCCAAAATGTGCGTACTTACTTTGTTAGTCGGCATCCCAGGTTCACCGGCTGGGAGCAGCCATCTTGATTTCTGTGCACTTGCGTGTGGCTTAGCTTGGCGCATGCGCCATGGGTTCGCGCATTGGAGTTCAGTTGGCACATGCCCAAGGGTTAAGTGGCCTGACAATATTGAATTTGTGCCCTTAACTCTCGCGCATGAACTCCAATACCCCAACCCACCGCACCTGTACCAACCGAACTCCAATACACTCACCCACTGTGCATGCGCCAACTGAAGATTTGCGCTTTCGCGTGGGAATCAAGATGGATGCACGAGCCTATGGACCCCGGGACACTGGCTAACAAGGTAAGTACATACATTTTGGTTCTTACATGCTCCATATCCCTGTTAGAGTTTGTCAAATACAACATGAACCATGCAAATTTTTTCTTTAATTATTATTTAAAATGCTTTTGGTCATATGTCTGGAAGATCACAGCTCATAAGTTGGGGACTTCCTGTATAACTCTCCTCCTCACTGAAGCAACAAGGATGTGTGATTTGCCCACTATTCTTGCTTCACCCATGACTGTGTGGCCAGGTACAACTCAGATACCATCCACAAATTTACTGATATGCCTGTAGCTAGCTGCTACAAGCTATGGCTGTGTGGAGCCTATAGCACAGGAGAAGTTATAGCTGCATGCAGCTTAGCTCAGAAGGAACAAGCTGTTCCTAGAAAGAATGACATGAACCCCAGTTGAGTGTAGTTAACATTGAGCTTTATTGGGCTCACAGCGCTGCTTTTATTCTCAAGGTGAGGGGCATGGTCAAAACCCTCTCAGCACTGATTGGTGTTGTTTGCGATCCGCTTTCCCTGATAGACCAGTTAAACTCTTTTGGTTGTGGCCAATTGGATAGGAGTGCTGCGGGCCTGGTGGATCCCGCTGGATCGTCGTGTTCGTCCTTCATTTTGTGAGGCACCGTGTGGTGGAGCTGCGAAGGGCTGCCACGTGAGTTTAGAAGTTCCTTATATTTGGTTCTGGAGGGAAGGTGATTGAAAATGGGATGAGAGATTAAGGTGATTGTTCCGGTGGAATGGTGATGCTGCCGCATCAGCTGTGCCGACTCTGGTGCAGACCTGGGCAGGGGATGGAGTCACAGCACTACTTCATGGGGTCCCACCGGTGCTCTGTGTTCACTCCGTACAGGCTTTAAATGTCTTGTTAAAGGAAAATGCTGTGACTGTGGGGTCTGGACCCAAGATGGCGAAGGCTGTGTTCTGCGGCAGCCTTGAGGGGTTGCAGGCTCCAGGGAAGCTGAGGACTGGCACAGAGCAACATCAAATGGGGAGACAACCTCCCTTCCCCCTTGAGGAGGAGATGACCGACAGGGTGATGACCACGGTTATAGACCAGCCAGGAGCTCTTAGGCTGAAGAACACACAGGCTGTTGGTGACTCGAGGGAAGGAACCCATGCAGGTTGTGGGCTGCTGGCAACTGCGGTCAAGGGGCTTGCATCAGGCTGTAGACTGCCTTGAGTCTGGCTGAAGGGGTAAAAGAATCGGATGGGGGATGTGCGAGGGTGCAGAGGGCGCTGAGGTCTTCCAGATGGTGTCAGAGATTTGGGTCTGAAGCTTAGGTTGCGGATAATTTTGATGTGAAGTTTGTGTGGCAAAACCATGGACACTCAGTGACTCTGGGTAACTCTCTATTGCTTCTCTTTCTCTGGCTGTAAGGGGCACTTGGCAATTTCTGCTGATGGCGAATCTTTTATAGCCTTACGGCAGACCCGCGGTTCTTAATCTTTTTCTTTCCACTCACATATTCCCTATGCCGTCAGTGCTCTGTGATTAGTAAGGGATTGCTTAAGGTGATGTGCAGGTGGGAAAAAAATGTTTAAAAACCACTGTTTTAATTGTACCTCATTGACTCGTTATGTGCGTGGTTTCAGAACTACAAAGGAAATGGGCCAATGAAATTTTTTCTCAAGCAAAATATTTCAGTAACAATTGGGTCTAGAGCAGTTATTCTCAACCTTCCTTTCCCACCCACATCCCACCTTAAGCAATCCCACTAATCACAGAGCACCGATGGCAGAGGGATTACTTAAAGTGGTCTTTGGCTTGGCTTCGCGGACGAAGATTTATGACTTAAAGTGGTATGTGATTGGAAAGAAGAAAGGCGGAGAACCACTGTGGTAGACTAAAAGAAATTCCATGTAGTATTACATTTTCTGTTTTACTGCATGACAATAAAAGAACCTTAGAACCACAGCACAGAAAATAGGCCATTTGGCCCTTCTAGACTGTCTTGTCTAATCTTGCATGGCCATGAAGCTTAGTTGTTTATAGTGGTGAAACTGTAATATTCTAATACTTAATTTTTGTTTAATTTAAATCTAGGGAATATGTTTCTCAGCCAGTGATAACTGTGTGAAGTTTATTGCTGATTGCGCAGAGCATAATCTATTATGTTATTTTATATTTGGTCATTGACATTTTAAAGAAACTAGCTGGGCATCCGCCTTTCACTATTTTTGCTAATAATGTTGGCTACAGATCAAATGTGGCTTTTTTTTTAGATTCTGAAAGGTACCCTAAATCTTTCATGAAATGAATCCAGAGATCACACCATTTCTCAAATGGCGATTCTGGCTCATACAGTGAAGCATTTGAAGAGCGCTCAAGAGTCAATAATTAAATGTCTTGTTCTGGCAAATCTTATTTTTTTGTAAAGAGGAGAATTGGAAGAGCCAGTTTCATCTCACACGAAGCACAATGGATGAAGTGATAATGTGTTGACACGATTTCTATCGGCACTTAAAGAATTTCTGGAGAAGAAAATCTGTGGCGGCTCACCACGAGGCAGGCGAACTGGCCCCGCTTGTAAGCCATGCAGCAGGGCAGCTGGCCAAAATGGTGCCGTCAGGGGTTTCCCTTCCCTCCAGCATAGGGCTCAGAAACCCGCTCTGGAGGACCACGTGATGACGTCAGCGCCCTCCAGCGCGGTTCTCAGCCAGGTCCGGGCTGGGAGTATAAGTGCAGCCCAGCAGCCTGCAATAAACCAGTTTGTTCACTGAGCTCAGCCCGTCTGGTTGTGCTTGTGTTATTGCAGGAGCAGTGTAGCCGCCGCTACAATCTGCTTATTACTTTTTGATGAATGATCTGCCCTTTATTTTAAACAAAATGTGGTGGGAAAAGAGCAGTGTTTTGAAATAAATAAACAGTTGTAATTCCTTGGCTTTCACCCACAATAAATGTGCTCAGGTGGTTGATTAGGCACGTCAAACAATAAAGTTCTGAGACCAAGTTAAAAATCAATTGTGCCAATTCATCGCTCCTCATCTCCTACACATCTCACCATCACCACCGGCAAGACAAGCAAAAAGGGGCAATAAACTGGTGTCATGCCAACAATTCTCGTCTCCCGTGCATGAACAAAATTAATGTGCTTCCTCAAATGGATTGTAGAGATTGTTACCAAGATTGAGGGATGTTTAAATATCTTTTCTGCTGCATAGTAAAGGCGACTTGATGCTTCATAGAAGCCACAATGAATGATGTAGATACTCCGGCGTGGGGAATCCATCAAAAATGTCAGGAACAAAGCCTCATTTCCTGGTGTCTGCAAGAGTTCTGTTTGAATATAGTTTTGATGCTATCATTTTTATCAGTCTACAGAGCAAAGCCATCCACAATTCATTACAGCAAACCCGATATTAATCTTAACGATAGGGTCATTGCAGCCCAGAGCTACCTCACCCTTTAGAATTGTTCAGTCAGTGTTTGGCAACACATGCAAACAATGTAAGATATTTTTTTAAAAGTGAGCATTTGTGAATAGAAGCCAATTTCCAAAAGGACTGGATTAAATGGTTAATGCATAACATAAACTAATGGTTTTCAAGTTGCCCCCCCATCAAACACATTCCTCCTTAAGCAATCCCTATGCCATAAATGCTCTCTGATTAGCAAGGGATTGCTTAAGGTGGTTTGAGCGGAAATAAAAAGGTTTGAGAATCATTATTTTAATCGTACCTCGTTGACTCGTTATGTGCACGGTTTTGTAACTCCAAAGGAAAAGGGGCAATGACAATTTTTATCAAGCAAAATATTTCAGTAACAATTGGGTCTAGAACCCACTCACATACTACCTGAAGTAATCCCTTACCAATTCCAGAGTACTTCAGGCAAAGGGATTGCTTAAGGTGCAATGTGAGTATAAGAATCCTGCATTCTTTCTGGTCCTATTCAAAAGAAGAGATCTTGAGATGAGGTTAAATCAAAAGATTTAAATCAGTGGGACTAAGAGGGTGGGGATTTGTTCCAGCATGGACTAGTAGGGCTAAACTGGCCTGTTCAGTGCTATATATGGTTATATGGTTAAGAAAGTCTGCAGATGCTAGGGTCAATTGCAATACACAAATATGCTGGAGAAACTCAGCAGGTTATACAGCATCCAGAGGAAGTAAAGGGATGCAGTGGCTCACCGACACGGCAATCTGGGTGGTAAGCGTGACCGAAGGCTAGCAGCCTGCGCAGCGGTACTGGCCCCAACAAGCGAACCAGTGGGTGAACAGCAATGGCAGCTTAAAGGACAGCAACCCCAAAATGGTGCTGGGCTTGCTGTGCAGCCAACAGACAGGGACAGCACTTGGGGAAGAAGGGCATTGTTATGCAGGAAAATATCCACGCGCGGGAAACCTGCTTTTGTTATGCATGTTGTGATGTCAACCAAGGGGTGGGGGGGGGGGGGCATGACGGGAACAGTGCAAATATAAAAGTTGGGCCTGAGCCCTTGTAAAACTCAAAGCTTAATCTGACTACACTATGTGTGTGCATCTTCTTTCGAGTAGCGTGTGGCTACAATTGGTGACCCCAACAATTTAGATGGCATCTAATCCTAGTGATGAGCGAACAAGCAGCAGCTCTCAAGCTGTTGATCTTTTGGATGAATCAACCATGTGTGTGGTCTGACCAGGCTGAGACATAGTTACAGATCTGGCAGATCACAGCAGAATCCACTTGGTACTACCACATGGTGAGCACCCTGGAGCAGGAAACGGCAGGCCGGGTGGCTATCTTTATCCAGGATACCCCATCGGAAGGCGCATATAGCGCCTTCAAGGATTTGAAGGCTCTCACGGCGTGAGAGAGGGGCACATCTGCTTCATCTGGACAGGCTAGGAGATAGGCCCCCATCAGCCCTCATGAACTAAATGCTGGCCCTCCTGGGCAAACATGAGCCCTGCATCATGTTCAAGCAGGCATTCCTGGAGCAACTGCCTGAGGACATCTGGCTGACGCAGATTTTAGTGAACCCCAGAAAGTTGCAGCATGAGCGGACGTTTTATGGAAACAGAAGGGAGAATGCTTGGCATTCATGGGGCTCATCACTAAACCCCACAGCCAGACCCATACAGATCTGCTGAGAGAACAGCAGCGCGCCAGAGGAGGTGATCCAGATGACCAGTGGTGTTTCTACCACCAGAGATGGGACACTGGTGCAGGGCGCCATGCATATTTCAGGGAAATGCTGGGGCTGGCTGTTGCTAATGGCCTCAACAGCTGGCCACCAAGATAGCCTCCTGTACATTTGGGACCACCAGTCAGGACGACGCTTCCTCATGGACATAGGAGCAGAAGTCAGCGTCCTGTCCTTGTTGGCTCAGGACACTAGGAACAGGCAGTTGGGCCCCATGCTGAGAGCTGCCAACAACAGCATGATTCATACCTTCGATACCCGTAAGGCCTAACTGCAGTTGGGAGGCAGCCTTTTCTCATGGGTGTTCACGCTGATCACAGCGGAACAGTTGCTCCTCGGGGCAGACTTCTTTTGCACTCACAGCTTCCTCGTGGACTTCAGGGGAAGGAGATTGGTCCATTCCAAGACTTTTCAAACCTTCAGACGCCAGGCTTCCAGCACTTCATCTGGACTCCATACAGAGATTAGACCATGAGTACGTTAGGGTTGTGGCCACGCGCATGGTGGTGCCCCGACATGGAGTACAACATCATATCCTGACCTAGGGTCTGGCACTCCATGCAAGGCCAAGATGCCTTCCTCCGGAGAAGCTCCAGCTGGTGAAGAAGGAATTCAGGAAGCTGGAGGAGCTCGGCATCATATTGTGGTCAGAGTGCTCATGGGCTTCTCCCCTGCATGTGGTACCCAAAGCAAATGGGGGGCTGGAGACCATGCGGCGACTACCACCAGCTCAATGAGGCCACAACACCAGATCGGTACCCTGTGCCTCACATCCAGGACTTTGTGGCTAACCTGCACGGGGAAAGGATTTTCTCCAAGGTGGACCTCGTGCGGGGATAACATCAGATCCTGGTAAACCCCGATGATATCCCCAAGACTGTTATCATAACCCCGTTCAGCCTCTTCGAATTCCTCCAAATGTGTTCAGGCTAAAAAACATTGCACAGACCTTCCAGCAACTCATGGACGCAGTGGGCCAAGACCTGGATGGCACCTTCATGTACCTAGATGACACCCTCGTGGCAAGCATGAACCAACAGGAGCATGTGACACACCTGTGCGATCTCTACACCCGACTGAGCGAGTTTGACCTGACGTTCAACCCAGCCAAATGCCATTTCGGGTTGGAGGCCATTGACTTCCTGTGCCACAGGATAACCATACTGCTTACCCAGTAAAGAGGAAGCCATTCGGAAGTTCCCCAGACCCAACACAACCAAGGGGCTACAGGAGATCATAGTGATGATCAATTTCTTTCACAGGTTCATCCCCTTAGCTACCCAAATCATGCGGCCTATGTTTGACTGGATGGCAGGCAAGGCGAAGGACATCACCTGGGACAAGGAGTCAGCGGAACCCTTTGTGAAGGCCAAGGAAGCCTTGACAGGTGCCATTCTCCTGGCACAGCCCAGGGAAGACGTTCCAATGGGCCTGATGGTGGATGCCTCAGGAATGCCATTCAGCGGAGTTCTGGAGCAGCAGATTGAAGGAAGTTGCTGGTCGTTCAGCAAACATCTGTGGCCTCGAGAAATGAAGTACAGCACTTTTGACAGAGAGCTCCTGGTGCTGTATTTTGCCATCTACCACTTCAGGTACTTCCTCGAGGACAGATCCTTTGTGGCTTTCATAGATCACAAGCCCCTGACTTTCACCTTGGCAAAGATCTCAGACCCTTGGTTGGCCCACCAGCAACGACACCTGTCTTATATCTCAGAGTACACCACAGATGTAAGGCACATCTCTGCCAAGGACAACGTGGTGGCTGATGCACTGTCTAGACAAAGTATCCAGGCACTAGCAAGGGGAGTGGACTTTGTGGCACTGGAGGAGGCGCAGCAGAAAGACAAGGGGATGCCCCAGTACAGGACTGCCATATTGGGACTGCAGCTCCAAGACATCCTAGTCGGCACAGGTAACACCACTTTCCTGTGCGACGTGGCCACCGGTCAGTTCAGACACATCGTCCTGGTGGCTTGGAGATGATCCTATCAGTGGACTAGCTCACTTATCTATCAGGACCACGTTGGCTGGTAGCCAGCAAATATGTGTGGTATGTATTGCGGAAACAGGTGTGCACGCGGAGTGGCAAAGGTGTGCACACAATGTCAAACAACCAAGGTACAGCGGCATACTGAGACCCCACCTCACCAGTTTGAGCCCGCAGAATGAAGGTTTGACCACATCCATGTGGATATAGTAGGACCCTTTCCGGTATCCCAGGGTATCCACCATCTGTTCATGATGTTCAATCATTTCACCAGGTGGCCAGAAGCAGCCCTGCTGGAAGACATGTCCACAACCTTGTGTTCCAGGGCCCTCATCTCATCCTGTGTGGCACAGTTCGGGATACCGTCCCACATCACATCTGACAGACTTCCAGTCTGTGGTCCAACCTCGCCAGCCCAGTTGCATCACACACCCACAGTCCAATGGTTTGGTGGAGTACTTACACTGGAACCTCAAACTCATGACCAGACTCCAAGGACCCAACTAGGTAGACAAGCTGCCATCAGCACTGTTGGGCATCCGCACAACACCAAAGGAGAACCTCAACACCTCTTTGGCTAAACCCATCTACAGAGCTCCACTGGTGGTCCCGGGAGAATTTGAGTCATTACCAGAATGACTCTGCAGCATTCCTCCACTGGCTAAGGGAAAGAGTCAACAACCTGGCCCTGATTTCACCTTTTAGTCACAGACATGCGAGAACCAACATACCCACAGTCCTGCAGGACTGTGAGCATGTTTTCATTCACAGTGGTCCACATCATCCACCGCTTCAGAGGTCATACAAGGGTCCATTCCAGGTCATCAACAGGGTCATGATCGAGCTGGAGGTCAGAGGCAAAACAGAGGTCTTCACTACAGACAGGCTGAAGGTGGCAAACCTGGATCCAGCACGCTCGGTCGAGACACCAGCACCAAGCCGAAGAGGCAGGCCACCGAAGGATGCAGAGACTTTGCCTTCGGGCACCAAAGGCAATACCGTTGGTTCTGGGGGAGGGTCACGTGGCAGCAAGCGCAACTAAAGGCCAACAGCCTGTTCAGTGACACTGGTCCCAACAAGCGAAACAGTGGGTGAACGGCAAGGGCAGTTTAAAGCCCAGTGACACCAAAATGGCACTGGCCTTGTTGCGCAGCCAACAGAGAGGGAGAGCGCATGGGGAAGAAGGGGATTGTTATGCAGGAAGTACCCGCGTGTTGGAAACCCATTTTTGTTATGCATGTTGTGACGTCAGCCAAGGTTGGAACAGTGCAAGTGTAAAAGTCGGGCCTGAGCCCTAATAAAACTCAGAGCTTAACGTGACTACACTATGTAGTCTTGAAAGAAGTGCGCAGCTATGGGGTAATTGATATTTCAGGCCCGGGCCTTTCATCAGGCCCGAATATTAGTTACACTGCGTGACCTGCTAAATATCTACAGCACGTCAATGAGAAGTAAGACATTTTCACACTTACATTTAGACATGCACCATGGTAACAGGCCCTTTCAGCCCATGCTGCCCAATACACCAATTGATCGACAAAAAGACAGTAGAAAGATACCGGAGCACCCAAAGGAAACCCACACTGCCAAGGGAAGAACGTACAAACTGCTTTCAGAGAGTGCTGGATTCGAACCCCGGTCGCTGATGCTGTATCAGTGTTGCGCTAACCATGATGCCATGCTGCCCTTATGGTGCAGTTCCATTGTTTGCGCAGCTACTAATCCCTTACTCCCATCCACATTGACAAGTTCCTAGTTGTCCAATACTTGGATCTTAAACTCCACATTCCTCATCTGAGTAAGATCATAGGAGAAGAGCACATTCCTGCAGAAAGATCCTGCAACTCCCTGTTTAAATAAAATGGTAGCACCTTTACAGCAACCAGATGACATACCACCATCTTATCAAGGGTGATTTAGAGACAATCACTAGGATTAAGGAAAGCTAGCATGGGTTTTTAAATTTTAAAAAAATTTTCACACTATGAACCATACTGACCAAAATACATAAACATTTTTCTATTGAATATATACAGTGTCATTTTCTCCCCTTTTTCCCCCCCTCCCTTCCCTCCCTCCCTCAACCCCTCCTCCCCATTTATTCAAAATTCAATCTATATGATACATTAAACCCGTTAAACAATGTCGTCCCTTAATAAAAATAAACAAGAATTTTTTTCTTCTACTTTTACATACTGGGTCATTTCATTTTGTTGTCTTCTCCTTCTGTCATTTTAGGTGGTGGAGGTCCATGGTAGGATTTATCTATTGTGTTTCATGTACGGTTCCCATATTTGTTCGAATATTGTGATGTTATTTCTTAAATTATGTTATTTTTTCCAATGGAATACATTTATTTATTTCTATGTACCATTGTTGTATTCTCAAGTTGTCTTCCAATTTCCAGGTTGATATAATACATTTTTTTTGTTACAGCTAGGGCTATCTTAATAAATCTTTTTTGTGCTCCATCCAAATTGAGTCCAAGTTCTTTATTTCTTATATTACTTAGAAGGAAGATCTCTAGGTTTTTTGATATGTTGCTTTTTGTGATTTTATTTAAAATCTGGTTTAGATCTTCCCAAAACTGTTCCACTTTCTCACATGCCCAAATTGCATGTACTTTTGTTCCTGTTTCCTTTTTACAACAAAAACATCTGTCTGATACTGTTGGGTCCCATTTATTTAAATTTTGGGGTGTGATGTATAGCCTGTGTAACCAATTATATTGTATCATGCGTAACCTCGTGTTTATTGTATTTCTCATAGTTCCAGAGCATAGCTTTTCCCATGTTTCATTCTTTATCTTTATGTTTAGATCTTGTTCCCATTTTTGTTTAGGTTTATAGCTTGTTTCCTCATTTTCCTTTTCTTGCAGTTTGATGTACATGTTTGTTATAATTTTTTTTATTTATCATTGTGTCTGTAATCACATATTCAAAATTGCTTCCTTCTGGTAACCTCAGACTGTTTCCCAATTTGTCCTTCAAGTAGGTTTTCAGTTGGTGGTATGCAAACATTGTATCGTGAGTTATATTTATCCTTCATTTGATCAAAGGATAATAATTTATTTCCCGAAAAACAATTTTCTATTCTTTTGTTCCCTTTTCTCTTCCATTCTCTAAAGGAAAGGTTATCTATTATGAAAGGGATTAGTTGATTTTGTGTCAATATTAATTTTGGTAGTTGATAATTTATTTTATTCCTTTCTACGTGAATCTTCTTCCAAATGTTGAGCAGATGGTGCAATACTGGTGAATTCCTATGTTGCACCAATTTTTCATCCCACTTATATAGTATATGTTCAGGTACCTTCTCCCCTATTTTATCTTGCTCTATCCTGGTCCAATCTGGTTTTTCCCTTGTTTGATAAAAATCTGATAGGTATCTTAATTGTGCTGCTCTATAATAATTCTTAAAGTTTGGTAGCTGTAAGCCTCCTTGTTTGTACCATTCTGACAATTGATCTAGTGCTATCCTTGGTTCCCCCCACCCCTCTTTCCATAAGAATTTCCTTATATTTTTTTTAGCTCCTTGAAGAATTTCTATGTTAGGTGAATTGGTAATAATTGAAATAGGTATTGTATCCTTGGGAAGATATTCATTTTAATACAGTTTATCCTTCCTATCAGTGTTAGTGGTAAGTCTTTCCAGGGTTCTAAGTCTTCTTGTAATATTTTCATTAATGGCTGCTAATTTAGTTTGTATAGATGGCCGAGATTATTATTTAGTTGTATACCTAGGTATCGAATTGCTTGTGTTTGCCATCTAAATAGTGTTTCTTTCTTAAACTTTGTGAAATTCGCATTATTCATTGGCATTGCTTCACTTTTATTTGCATTGATCTTGTACCCCGATACTTCTCCATATTCCTTCGATTTCTTATGTAATTCTTTTATTGATATTTCTGGTTCTGTTAAGTATATTATGATGTCATCTGCAAATAGACTGATTTTATATTCCTTCTCTTTTATTTTTATCCCTCTTATTTTATTTTCTGTTCTTATCAGTTCTGCTAGTGGTTCTATAGCTAATGCGAACAATGAGGGAGATAGTGGACATCCCTGCCTTGTTGATCTGCTTAATTTAAATTGGTTTGATATATATCCATTTACTGTCACTTTCACCAATGGTCCCTTATATAATGCTTTAATCCAATTAATATATTTCTCTGGTAGGTTGAATTTTTGTAGTACTTTGAATAAATAATTCCATTCTACTCTGTCAAAGGCTTTCTCTCCATCTAAAGCAACTGCCACTGTTGGAGTTTTGTTTCCTTGTACTGCATGGATTAAATTAATGAATTTACAGATATTGTCCGTTGTTCATCTTTTTTTAATAAATCCAGTTTGATCTAGTTTTACTATTTTTGGTACACAATCAGCCAATATGTTTGCTAACAGTTTAGCTATTATCTTATAAAATGTGTTAAGTAGAGATATTGGTCTATAGGATGCTGGTTTTAGTGGATATTTCCCCATTTTTGGTATTACTGTAATTATTGCTGTTTTGCATGAATCTGGTATGTTTTGTGTTTTTTCAATCTGGTTCATTACTTCCAGGAGAGGAGGAATTAATAAGTCTTTAAATGTTTTATAGAATTCTATTGGGAATCCATTCTCTCCCGGTGTTTTATTTTTCGGTAGTTTTTATAATATCTCCTGTATTTCTTCTATTTCAAATGGTTTTATTAATTTATTTTGCTCCTCTGTTTGCAATTTTGGTAGTTCAATTTTAGTTAGTAATTCATCTATTTTGTCTTCTTTCCCTTCGTTTTCAGTTTGATATAGTTGCTCGTAGAATTCCTTGAAGTTTTCGTTGATCTCCGTTGGGTTATATGTAATTTGTTTGTCCTTTTTCCTTGATGCCAATACTGTTCTTTTAGTTTGTTCTGTCTTAAGCTGCCACGCTAGTATTTTGTGCGTTTTTTCTCCTAGCTCATAATACTTCTATTTTGTCTTCATTATGTTCTTCTCCACCTTATATGTTTGTAGTGTTTCATATTTTATTTTCTTGTCTTGTCAATTCTCTTCTTTTAGTTGTATCTTCCTTTATTGCTAATTCTTTTTCTGTATTTCCCTTTCCAACTGTTCTTTTTCCCGATTGTAGTCCTTCTTCATCTTAGTTACATAACTTACTATCTGCCCTCTGATTAATACTTTCATTGCATCCCATAGTATAAACTTATCTTTCATTGATTCCGTATTTATTCCTTTGCTAGGACTTTGGCAGATGTATATGGATAGGAAGGCTTTAGAAGTTAATAGGCAAAATGCAGGCAAATGAATCTGGGAGACAGTGTTTAGTCGGGTACCTTGGGCCCCAGCTATCCACAATCCACATCAACAATTTGGCTGAGAAACCAGATATCTTAGTTGCAAGTTTGCCGATGATTAAATAACTCAAGATGGGATTGGAGTATGAATGAGGAAAAGGCGTTTGAGTTAAGTTGGCAAGAACGTGGCAGATGGCATACAATGCAGAAAAACATGAGGTCATCCACTGTGGGTATGTGTTAAATGGTGAGGAATTGAGTCACATTGAAAGAAAATGACAGAGGTTCACAAATATTTGGAGGCAGCTGCAGATGTAAAAAATGCAAGAGACATCCTGGGATGATATCCTTTCATTAGAACTGGAAAATGGGAAAACATTTGTGTTTGAACAATATATAGGGTTGGGGCTCAAAATTGTCCAAGGCATAAATGCTGCTCCTCCGTCTGGCAGGAGAGCAATGAGGGAAGCAGGTCAGATACCTTCTGCAGAGGTCAGTTTTGATATTTGATCCATCATTCTTTCCAGCAGCCATATCTCAGGTACAGCAGGTCTTTTTCTCTCTAAAGGCTTCATTTATCTCTGCCCCCCCCCCCCCCCCATTTACATTACTTCAAGAAGAAGGTACAGGGTGAAGAAAACAGGATTTCTATGCCATTGACCTCATTTGGATCTCTGAACCTCTCTGATGCCATGTTTGAGCAGCAGCCATTTGAAAATCGAACATCAAAGAAGAAAATTGTCATTAAAACTGTTGAGACCAGCGGGGGAGATGTCATCAGTGAAACTACCCAGAAAATTGAAGCCTAAACCTGGTGATCTGCCTAAAAATATGCATTGAAGCTGAAGTTCTTCCAAAATAAAGTGCTAGACAAAATTGTTGCTCCTCCTTTTAATCAAGGCTTTGAAGTGCCTTTCTGCGTCTAATTGAAGAGTGCCAGATTCAATAAAGTTTAGTTGTAAGCTTTATGGAAAAGTAAAAATACAGTAAATGGCTTCACTGAAGTTATACTACACTCTGTTTATGAAGACAGTCACTAGTTTACAATTGCACAGTGACAACTAGCAATACTTCACCAGTTCTGAATCTTTATTTACATTCAGAATCACAATTGTCTGTAAACAAGCTCTAATAAAAAGTTGACAAAAAAAAAGGTACAGGAGTCTTCAGATGAACACCCAATGGAAGAAAAACAGCTCCTTCTCCTCCACCATCAGATTTCTGAATGGACAATGAACTTTTTATCTTCTTCGCATGATTTAAAAAAAAATGCTGTATTTACAGAAATGTAATTTATAGCAATTTTTTCACCTGGCATGCACAATAATGTTGCTGCAAACCAACACATTCTGTGTCGCATCTTAATGACAATGAATTCTGATTCTGATTCAGGTGAATTATCTCTCCCTCTGCAACTGAAGACACATTTGTTTTTGCCCTTTTCCATTACCAATGAAAGATCAGTGACCTGAGATGTCAACTGTATTTTCCTGGTCACAGATGCAGTTGGACCCAATGCCTGTGCCCTCAGCTGTTTCCATTCCAATCAGAGGTACACAATCCTTTATCCGGACATCTAAAATCCAGAAGGCTCCAAAATCTGGCAAGTGGGGACTGGCGGTTGGGGGAGGTGGCTGAGGGGCCGGCGGTTGGCGGAGATTGCTGGGTGGTCAGGGGAATCACCTGGGGGAGACTGCCGGGCAGTCGTGGGAGGTGGCAGGGGGAGACTGCTGGGTGATCGAGTAAGGCAGCTGGGGAGCCGAGGGACCGCAGTTGGGGGAGACAGCCAAGGGACTGTGGTCGGGGGAGGCGGCCAAAGGACCGGAGGCTGTGGGAGACTGCCAGGTGGCTGAGGGACCGGCGGCCAGGAGAGACTGCCGGTCAGCCGAGGGACCGGCGGTCAGGGGAAGCGGCTGGGTGGCCGACGGACCCCGGTTGAGGGAGATGGCCAGATGACTAGAAGGGGGTGGGGGTGGATACAGCAGCACAATTCAGGTGAGCTTTCTGAAATCTGGAAAAATCTGAAATTCAGAACACACTGTCACCCAAGGGTTCCAGATAAAGGATCATGTACCACTTACACGCAAAATTGGTTCCTTCACAATGCTGATGTCTTTTTCCTCCACTAAACTCTATTTATTTTGTCAAGGGGAAATTTAGTGAAGGAATTGAAAGAAGTTGAATTTAAGTGTTGTTCAACCCTAAGAGAAACTTTTTCACATGAATCACCCAACTTTGCACCCTGAACCCTCAAAGTCTGCACACTATACACCCCAACTCTGCACATTTGTATTACAGATGAGAAGAGAGTTTATTGTCATATACAGAAGTACAATGTTCACAGGCAATTAACTTCTTATGTGCTGCAGCCAAATAATTGTAAGGTACACCAACTACAATTCTTTAAAAAAATTTATCATAACACACCAAAACTGCAATAGAGATTTTATATATATATATATATATATATATATATATACACACACACACACACAAAAAAAAATATATATATATTTTAAAGGAAGGATAAATATTCTCAATTGCAGTTAGTGCATGAAAGGAATGTGATATTTCGGTAGAGCAGACAAATCTTTTAATGAGCCCAAAGGAGATTAGGATTAGAGGAGTATGGAGAGGTTCAAGAGCTTGATAGCGGTTGGAAAAAAATGGTTTTGGAACCTCAAGGTGCTGTTCCTTCAGGTCACAGCGAGAAGAGGTTATGACCAGGCTGATGGGCATCCTTTATGACGTTGGCTTCTTTCTTGGGGCAACATCTTGATAGATGCATTCAATGGATGGGAGTTTGGTGTCCATGATGGACATGGCTTGGGTTTGTCGCTCTCAACAGTCTTCTTTGTTCTGGGCACTCAAATTTCCAAATTAGCCTATGAGGCAACTCATCAGTAAATTTCTTCGAAAGTAGAAGTACTGTTACGAGCCAAGAGGACCCTAAAACCCAGCTGCAATAGATATTCACCAAGACAAATGATTACTTAAACAAAAGTTGCTTTTAATTATCTTTAAATGTGAAAACAGAATCACACTTTAACTTATCACTATTGACTTACTTAACCTAACTTAACCCCCTTCTAATTCTAAGTGCACAAGTATGTAATGTGTGTGTGTAAGTTCAGAAATTTCTTTGATTCACCGTTCGTATCTCACTTCTCATTCCTCCAAGTTCACTGGTTGCAGGCAATTCTTAAACTGTGCACAGAATTTATAAAGTTCACCAAGCTTTGGTCCTTTGGTGCTTTGGTGCTTGAAAGGAAGGTTCTTGTTGGTTTTCAGAGAGAGAATTATTGTTCGCTGGACACCCACAACTGATTCCTTATAACCAGCCACTTCACTGTCTTGCCAAAGAAACTTGCCCATTCAGGGTTTTCCAGATGATATCCTCTTTCTTTCAAGACAACACAGAGTTCCTTTTTGTTTCACTTATTTCAAGTGAAACATTAGACAGCCAGTCCGCTCCTCTTGCATGAACCACAAGGGCTTTGACCAGGCTGAACTAAGCAGTCATAACCCATCTTTCAAATGGGGTTTTCCACAAGCTTGGCAACTTATCTGTTCCAGTCCTAGTTGCTGCTGCTCTATCAAACTGCAGAATTGATCTCTCACTCTCCCACTCAGGGAAAATGCCTGTTTTTCTCTCTCTTTTTGCAAAAACCTCATGACCCTCTTAGAACAGCAAACTGTACTCAGACAGCCTGTGGCTCCGACCAGTTCTTTCATCTGTTGCCTTTTTGTAAACAACAATCCATTAGCGAAGTCTCTTGGGCACTCTCCAAAGCTTTTGCAAAGGCTCTTGGTGCCAGCCCGTCTAGCATGAGTAGAGCTCCAGTATTTGAAATAAGATCTGTTTAAAGTGTTTGTATGTGACCCACATTGAAAATACCTTCCCCAGTTTATCTCCCAAAAACATATTGATATACAATACAAACACAACATAATCTGTCACAGTATTGGTGTGACTTCTGCATGGCATTCTTTCAGCTCAGAATCAGAATTTATTGTCATGAACATATAACAAAATTTGTTGTTTATCACAGCGTCACAGCTCAAGTATTCATATAAACCACCACAAAATAAACAAAAATAGAAGTTATCCACTTCTACTTCGAAATACTCGAAGAGTATGTCAAGGTGCACTGATACAGAAAAAAAAACTACAGGACCAGTAAATATCTCAGCTATAGTACTGAAGATATTCACAGCAGGAGGTCAGCATGGTTAACGTAGCGATTAGTACAGCACAGTGACCCAGGTTTGAATCTGGTGCTGTCTATAAGGAGTTTGTACATTCTCTCCATGTCTGCATGGGTTTCATCTGGGTCCTCCGGTTTACTTCCACTGTTCAAAACATACAGAGTTTAACCATATAACCATATAACCATATAACCACTTACAGCACAGAACAGGCCAGTTCGGCCCTACCATAGCAAATCCCCACCCTCCTAGTCCCACTGACCAGCACCCGGTGACCAGCACCTGGTGACCAGCACAGAACAGGCCAGTTCGGCCCTACTAGTCCATGCCGTAGCAAATCCCCACCCTCCTAGTCCCACTGACCAGCACGCGGTCCATACCCCTCTAGTCCCCTCCTATCCAGTCTTTCCTTAAATGTAACTAATGATCCCGCCTCGACCACGTCTGCCGGAAGCTCATTCCACATCTCCACCACCCTCTGCGTAAAGAAATTTCCCCTCATGTTCCCCTTATAATTTTCCCCCTTCAATCTTAAACCATGCCCTCTAGTTTGAATCTCCCCCACTCTTAATTGAAAAAGCCTATCCACATTTACTCTGTCTGTCCCTTTTAAAATCTTAAACACCTCTATCAAGTCCCCTCTCAATCTTCTACGCTCCAGAGAAAAAAGCCCCAGTCTGCACAACCTTTCCCTGTAACTCAGACCCTGAAATCCTGTCAACATTCTCGCGAACCTTCTCTGCACTCTCTCTATTTTGTTTGTATCTTTCCTATAATTTGGTGACCAAAACTGTACACAGTACTCCAAATTTGGCCTCACCATTGCCTTGTACAATTTCATCATAACCTCCCTACTCTTGAATTCAATACTCCGATTTAGAAGGCCAACATTCCAAATGCCTTCTTCACCACATCATCTACCTGAGTATCAGCCTTGGGGGGACTATTTACCATCACTCCTAAATCTCTTGGTTGCTCTGCACTCCTCAATTGTAGGTCAGTTGGGTGTAATTGGGGCAGCACAGGCTTGTAGGTTAATAGGGCCTGTTTACATGCATAAGTCTATATTTAAAATAAAATTCAAACTAATTATCAAGAGTAGCCATACAGCAGTACCTGAACCTGAAGGTATAGAACGATTGTCCATTGTCCACAGAACTATCTCCAAGACGATCTTCTCTCAATCAGCAGCAAAATGAGGTTGTCCACGCTGCTTTGAATCGATATTTCCTCACCAATAACCTATTCAGTAATCCCTAGTTTTGGTTTTGCCAGGACAATGTGGTTCCACATCTAATCAGAGTCTTGGACCAAAGACAGATCAAACAGTTGAAATCTCAAGGTGAGGTAGGCATGAAAGCTCTTGACATTAAGGCAGCATTTGACAATGTGAGATGCCAAAGAACCTTGGTGAGACTGAAATTAATGCTATCCAAAAGAAAATAATCCAGAGACTGGATTCGTAGCTCACTCAGTGAAAGTGATTGGCATCGTTGGAAGTTAACCATCCCAGCCCTAGGATATCACTGAATGAGTTCCTTTGGATATCAATTTGGCCGACGCATTTCCTGATTGCACATTTCAATTCAATTTAGAGCAAATTAAGCGGTCCACACCTTCCTTAAAACAATGCTTTTCACTCTATCGGAGAGGAGCAAAACACTGTTGTGCTGAGAAAGAGTATCAGGTTCAGAGAGTTTACAGAGAGAAGGGTTTGCAATCACATGTAACTTTTATTAACACACAGCAATTTATAGAAGAGTGCGGGGAAAAAAATAATGGGAATAAAATGTGCACAATTTAGAGAAGAGCGTGGGAAAACGTTAAACAATACACAATTACTAATTCACACAGGTGATGCAGACATATGCACACTATAAGCAAGGGTTCTACTCAGCCCCTGGACCCCAGATCATCAGGAGTCGGCTCTATTACACACTATACACAGGAATGTACACATACCTGTGAGCCTTCCAAGCAATGTCCACAGTAGCGACCTGGGTGTCCTGGGCTATCAGCACGAGTCAAAGAGAGCTGGTCCTAAATACAGCGCTAATCTGTGTGTCTAGCTAATGGTGAAGCTGAGTGATTTGAATTAGCCAATGGCATGGTGTGCACTAAGAGTGGCTGGAGGCCAACCTGACTGACAGGTGATGTGACTTTTGAATTAGTTCCAGACAGAGAAGACTTGACCACCTGCAATTCCAGAGAGGCAGGGAGGCACACAGAAATCTGCAGACACTGTGATTGAAGTTAAAAAAAAACATTGCTAGAGGAACTCAGCAGGTAAAACAGTGCAGTTTATGTACCAAAGATAAAGATACATAACCAATGTTTCGGGCTTGAGCCCTTCATCAAGGTATGAGCAAAATGTAGGCAAATTGGTAGGGGAGCACAGTCCCACAGGCAGGAGCTAATAGATGGATAAGGGAGAGAGGGCACACCAGCAAACAAGGGGAGGGGGTATGACTCTGTTAATGGAGAGGATGTGGGTGGAAAGCTGGAGGAAGAAGACAGAGGGAAGTGGGGGAGAATAGGGAGTGGTCCATCAGAAAGCAAAAAGAGGATGTTAATGCCATCCACTTGTAGAGTACCTAGACGGAATATTAGGTGTAGCACCTCCAATTTACAGGTGGCCTTGGTTTGACTGTACGAGGCCAAGGACAGACATGTCAGCATGCAAGTGGAGCACAGAATTGAAATGGTTGACCACTGGGAGATCCTTGTAATTGAGATTGACAAAGCGCAGGTTCTCAGAGAAGCCAACTCCCAGTCTGCATCCAGTCTCTCTGATGTAGAGAAGGCCACAACGTTTCATTGCATCTCTTAGTTTTCCCTGTATTTAATTCGGTAAGATCCTGAAACATTAGCCATCATAACCCCGCCCCCAATGTACTTTGCAAAACACGGTGCTTAACACACATCCAGGTAGAGTTGAAATTATAACAGTGGGAAACAGACCATTCAACTCCAACTTATACATGCTGGCAGAACTATCTACACTAATCCAATTTGCTTGGCCTTGGCCATTTCCCTCAAACCTGTTCTTAACTGTGAAAATACCATGCTGGAGAACATCAGCAGTTCAAGCAGTGGACTTCATCGAACAAAGATAAAGATACATAACCAATGTTTCAGGCACGAGCTTTGTACCTTGATAAAGGGCTAAAGCCCAAAACGTTGGCTATGTATCTTTATCTTTGTTCACTGTTTGACCTGCTGAGTTTCTTCAGTATTGTGCTTTTACTTCAATCACGGTGTCTGTAGACTTTTGTGCATTATGTGATGTCTTTTAAACATTTCAATTTACCTGCCTCCACCACCTCGTCTGGCAGCCTGTTCCATATACCCAACATTCTCTGTGAGAGAAATTAGCGCAACCCCCCCCCCATCAGACCTCATTTAAATCTTTCCCCTCTTTCTTTTGAATTTAGACTTCGACTTCCCTGTCCTGGGCAAAAGACAGCGATTATCCAGCCTATTCAAACTCTTCTAAAACCTGAAGCTCTCCAGTCCTTGCAGCATTCTTTCCTCCCCTCGAGTTTGGTTGTCTGCGCACAGTATTCTAAATTCACCCTAGCCAATGTTTTGTACAATTGTAACTCTCATACTTTGTGCCTTGGCTGAAGAATCCAACCATTTTATATTATCTTCTGTCTGGCAGCACTTTCGGGGACTTGGCCAGGCTGGAAGGAGACAGTAATTAAGCTATATATTACTGAAAGGAGCCCTCCCAGTGAGGTCCTTGTACCACCGGAACATCACCCTCCAAGCACGTTGTCCTTAGGATGGCTGAGGTGGAGTGGAGATGGTTGCCCACCTCTTTGCTGAATGCAGATTCACAAAGAGTGTGTGGAGAAAGGGGGCGGGGACTTTGTCATGGATTATCCCCAGCAGCAGTGTGACAGAGGACTTTCTGATCTACGGACTGTTCCCGGGGATGCACTCTGAGTCCTACCTCCAGAACTGCTGGAAGACCATCAACTCAGTCAAAGACATTCTTCGGTTTGCCAAAAACCTGGTGGTCATTTAGCACATGGAAATGTCCGTGAGAAAATGCTGCTGACGGGCGCATTCCAGGCTGCAGTAGTATCTACTGAGGGACACGCTGAGGCTCGGTGAAGCCAACGTGAGAGTGAAAAGACCACAGTCTAGAATCCTCCCATTACCGGACACTGAGGGGCCGACACTGAGGAGAAACCCCTCAACCAACAGAGGGGAGAGAAACGACAAGGTGCCACAGTGGTGCTAAAGGGGTATGGAGAGAAGAATGTATGAGAATATATTGATATGATTGACACTATGAATGTAAGGAGTCTTGAATGACTTTCTTGTATTGTAAATAATTTATTGCAAATAAAGTATATTTGGGGAAAACACTTTCAGGGAACTGTTCATTTAAAATTAGTCCAAAGGACCCCAAAACCCAGCAGCAATAGATATGCACCACGACAAAGGGTTACTTAAACAAAAGTTGCTTTTTGAACATGAAAATAGAATTAAACTTTAACTTATCTCTATTGACTTACTTAACCTATTTAACCCCCCCCCCTCTAATTCTAACCACTTAACAGGTAAATGGTTACCTCTCAGGAGGGTTCTTGTTGGTTTTCAGAGAGAGATTTTTCTCGTTCCAGGACAGCCACTCCAGTGTCTTGCTGACGAAACTTGCCCTCTTCAGGGTTCTCCAGATGATAACCTCTTTCTTTCAGGTCACCACAGAATTCCTTTCTGTTTCTCCTATTCCAAGTGAAACACCAAACAGCTAGTCCTCTCCTTTGACCAGGCCGTCTTCCAAAGTTTGCCAGCTTATCCCTCTGGAACCAAAGTCTCCATCTCTCCTCTCTCTTACTCCCTCCCACTCTGAGAGCAAAGCTTGTTCTGCTTTCTGCCCGCAAAGATCACATGCTCTTCCAGACAGCAAAGCTGCTGCTGTGGGTTGCTCCTTTGTTGCCTTTTGCAAATTAGCACTCTGCAAAAGTACTGCAAAAATTCTGTATTTTGAATTGTTTGTGTGTGACTTGCTCTAACAAACCTTTCCCAATTTATCTCACTAACACCTCAGTACCCCAAGCTTTATCTTTTGAACAATACTTCATATGCTAGTAGAAATCCTGGATTATCATTTTGAAGTGAGATTCCCCATTGAATGATTTTTCCCTTCTCCAACATGGTGTGGTCAAAGTTAATTTCAGTCCTTTATTTTTGAACCAGGAAAACTAAATAGACAATAGACAATAGACAACAGGAGCTGGAGTAGGCCCTTCGGCCCGTTGAGCCAGCACCACCATTTTACAGATCATGGCTGATCACTACCATCAGTAGCCCTTTCCAGCCTTATCCCCATTACCCTTAACTCTTTGCCCACTAGAGTCTTATCTAAATCTCTTTTGAACATAATCTGCGAATCTGTCTCTACCACCCTCTGTGGAAGAGCATTCCACAGATTCACACTTCTCTGGGTAAGAAAATGTCAGTGGTCTACCCTGTATTCTTAAACTATGCCCTTTAGTCCTCGTCTCCCCCATCATTGGGAACAAGTAATCCGACTTCACCCTGTCTATCCCCCTGATAATTTTGTATACCTCAATCATGTCCCCCCTCATCCTTCTAAACTCCATCGGATACAAGTCCAGTTTTTCTAGCCTTTCAGCATATGTCAACCCCGCCATCCCTGGAACTAACCTTGTAAATCTGCACTGCACACCTAGCTAGTAAAGGGAATGAAATCAAGGACCATAAATGGGTGGAATTAGAGACTTGTGATTGCATGGACATATATGAAGGGAAGGAATGGAAAACTGAAAGGGAACAGGAGGTGATAAAGAGAATCACAATATTTCCTGCAGAACTGGATGTAGAATATTTATAGGGTTGGTAAATGAGGTCCAAGGGGAACAATATTACACTGCAGCCTGCACTGATTACATCTTATCACTCAATTCTTTATTATGTGAGACAGTAATTAAGCTATGTATGTCTGACAATGTGCTCATAGTTGTCTAAATGTAATTCACTAATTGCTATACTGCTGTGTTGTTGTTTTGTTTTCAGTCAAGGCCTGTCACAAGAACCCACAGAGGGATAAGCAGCTTGCATTTCCCTTGAAGATATAATTTTTTTGTTGCAGTGTAACTTTATAATTTCTAATTTGCCAACAGTTTCAAACAGCTGAGTGATGGCACAGAGTTGGCTGGAGCAGGCACCACACGCAGCGCCAAAACACAGAAATCCTGGGGAACTCAGCTGGTCTCGGACAGACGGTAGGCAGTAAAGATATATTACTGATATTTTGAGCCCAGGACCTTCCTCAAGACTGGCTGAATTCCCCCAGCATTTCTGTATTCCGACTACAGTCTGCAGACTTTTGTGTTTCACACATCGTGGGGTGCACCAGTTGGACTCGTCCATACACTTCAGACTTTAAAATATCTCTTCAGTGTTGTCCTATTTTTAAACTTTTTTTTTGTTTTACACATCAACTCTTGGCCTTTGTTGGGAACTGATCTTTCTGTGACTGTGGCCTCTCAGCGAGCAGGGGAGCACAGAAGTGGAACTGGGCTTGATTGATAGGGGAATTGAGTTAAGAGGTCATGTCGCAACTCTACAAATCTCGGGTGAGACCACACTTGGAGTTTTATGTTCAGTGCTGGTCACCTCGTTGTAGGAAGGGTGTGGAAGCTATGGGCAGGGTGCAGAGAAGATTTGCCAGGATTGGAAAATAAATCTCATGAGGCAAGATTGGCAGAGCTGGGACTTTTCTCTTTGAATCGAATAAGGTGAGAGACTTAATAGAGATCTATGAAATTCTGACAGGCATAGATAAGGAGGGCAGCCAGCGCCTTTTTCCCAGGGCAGGATTAGCAAAACAAGGGCACATCTCTACAAAGTGAAGGGAGGAAAGTTTAGGGGAGACATCAAGGGCATTTTTTTTTAACACAGGGTTATGGGTGCCTGGAATGCCCTGCTTGGGATGATAGTGGAGGTTGAAACATTAGGGGCATTTAAGATGGGCAAATGGATGAAATAAAAATAAAGGGTTCAAGTTTGGAAGGGCTTAATTTTTTTTTAGGTTATTTAGTAGGAATATTTAGGTTGAGTGCTGAAAGGCCCATACTACGCTGGAAGATTTTAATACCCACACACAAGTGTGAGGAGTTGTCCTTTTGGAGGACTGAGCAAAGTAAAGCATGCAGGGTAAATGGTAGGGCACTGAGCAGTGCAATAGAACAGAGGGATCTGGGAATACAGACACATAATTCCATGATTCGGTCATAAAGAGTGCTTTTTGGCCTGTTGGCCTTCATAAATCAAAATATTGAGTATCGGAATTGGGATGTTCTGGTGAACATCAGATTCCTGAATAATCAATGAACAAAAGACACTACCTTACTTTTCGTGCACTGTTATTTTTATTTTTTATATTATTGTTGTAAGATGGTTCATATATGAATGTTGCTGAAACACCAAATTTTGTGACCTGTTCATGACCGTAAATTCTTTTTAAAAAATTTTATTTATTTGAAAAATTGCTAGTAATAATACAAAATACAAACAATAACAACATTTTTATATATATGTATATATATAAAAAAATTAAGAAAGAAAAAAAGAAAAAAGAAAAAAAAATATCAAAATTAAATCCCCACCCACCCTCCCACCCCATCAGCCAGCTCTCTTAAGGAGAGCCAAAAAATATATAAAGATAAACAAAAAATAAGATAAATCAAGGTAAATCTAAATGCATATACTCCAAATATGGTAACCACTTATTAACAAAAAAATTATATGTAATTTTTTCCATAATAATGCAAAGCTTTCATTTCATTATGCCATCACATTATGTTAATCATTATATTATCTTTCCATATACCTGCTACACATTTTTGAGCTATGGACAATGCCAAATATACAAATGCAATTTGGAATTTATCCAACCCCAATCCCTTTAAAGGAATCACATAACCCAATAAAAAATGGATGGATCTAATGGTAACTTAAACTTGTACAATTTTTCCAAAGTTAACTTAATTTCTTCCCAAAATGATTGTACATACATAGAGGACCAAACAGCATGTAAAAAAGTTCCAACACATATACCACATCTAAAACAGGAATCTGAATTACTGAAACCATATTTTTTCAATTTCTCAGGAGTTAAATATAACTGATGTAAAAAGTTATAATTAACCATTCCCTACCATTCATTCATCAATCTAGTAACATTATCCGTTCAATATTCTTCAGGAAAAACAAAAGTTAAATCATTCTCCCATTTAAATTTAGATTTCTCCCATTCCGGCATATCCATGTTATCTTGTAATACTTGATTCATAAAAGAAATATAGCCCTTTTTTGGTATAGAGGAAATCAAAGACTCAAATTCTGACAATACAGGTAAAATCATCTCTCTGCCATACATATTTTTCACCAAAGATCAAATTTGATTATAAGCATATAAAGAATTTTCCGCAATATCAATACGTTCTTTCAATTGATTAAAAGAAAGAAACTGTCTTTCTACAAAGGAATCCTGTAATGTTTTTATACCCTTAGAATCCCAACTCTTTAAATGACTATTAAATATTGGAAAAGGAATTAGCTGATTATTATATAATGGCATTAAATAAACAATTTACCTTTTGATCCTATAATTTTTTTTGTCCATAACATCAATAAATATTTTAATATCAGCATATTATACTCCTGTAATAAATTTATATTCCTCCAAACTATAAATTGATGCATTGCAATTTCAGAAATACATGCCTTCTCAACTTTAGCCCAATTTGGAGGCCGATCCAGATCCATCAAACCACTAATAAATTTCAACTGGGCTGCTTCATAATAATTCTAAAAATGAGGTAATTGTAATCCACCTAATGCATATTTCTAAGTAAGTTTACTTAATGCTACCCTTGGTAATTTACCTTTTCATAAAAATTCCCTAGTGACTTTATTTAAGTCCTGAAAAAAGTTCTGTGTAAGAAAAAATGGTATTGATTGAAACAAATATTGAATACATGGAAAGATATTCATTTTAATGCAGTTAACCCCACCAATTAGAGTTAACGGAAGGTCCTTCCACTTAATTAAGTCTGCTTTAATCTTTTTCAATCATGGAAAATAATTTAATTTATATAAAGATTGATACTCAGTATTCACAATTATTCCTAAATATTTAATTTTATCCAACCATTTCAAATTAATAACATTTTTATACACTGAATAATCTCCTTCACCAACCAGTAGAATTTCACTTTTATCCCAATTAACTTTATATCCAGATAATGATCTGTACTGTAATAAACATTCCCGTAAATGTGGCAAAGATTGTTCTGGATTTGTTAAATATATCAAAACATCATCTGCAAATAAATTAATCTTATACTCTTCATCTATAATTCTCATCCCTTGTATCTGTTCATTTTGCCTGATTAATTGAGCTAACGGTTCAATAGCCAATGCAAACAGGGCTGGTGACAATGGACAACATTGTTAGGTAGAATGTGTCAATTTAAACGACGATGAAACTTGTCCATTTGTCACCACCCTAGTAGTGGGGTTTGTATATAAAGCTTTAACGCAACCAATAAAAAAAGGGCCAAATTTAAACTTCTCCAAAACCGTAAATAAAAAATCCCATTTGACCCCATCAAAAGCTTTTTCTGTATCAACTGTGGATGGTTGGGTTGCTGCCGATATGCATTGACCAAACTAATTAATTGAAGAATATTATCTGAAGAATGTCTATTTTTAATAAAGCCTGTTTGGTCTACATGTATCAATTTAGGCAAATATTTAACAAGTGATTTGCTAACATTTTAGCTATTATTTTATAATCCACATTCAATAAAGGAATAGGTCTATACGAAGACACCTTTAACACATCTCTATCTTTCTTTGGAATTACAGTAATTAGAGCACTGGAACAAGATTCTGGTAACTTACAATATTCAGTTACTTGTTGTAATATCTCCCCAAACACTGAAGAAAAATCTTCATTAAAAAACTTTATAAAATTCCACCGTAAACCCATCATCACCCGGTGACTTGCCATTAGGCATTTCCAACATAGCCGTCTTAATTTCTAAATCTGTAAACTGAGCTTCCACATCTATAATATCCTCTTCTTCTAAGGCTGATAATGTTAATGTAGATAATAAAGAATCAATAGATCCATTGTCCCATCTCCCCATAGAAGTATATATTTTTTTATAAAATGAATAAAACTGGTCATTAATTTCCTGAGGTTTATAGGTAACTGTTGAATTTTTTTTTAACAGCATTAATACCCTATGGGGTCTGTTCCTTCTTTAAGTACTTTATGCAAGTACTTTTTGTGCCTTCTCACCAAACTCATAATATGTTTGCTTCGATAAATTATGTAAACATTCAAATTGATGTCTGTAACGCATTATATCTCAGTTTCAATTTAGTTAAAGCTATTTTCTGATCTTCTGAAATTCCTTCTCCAGTTCTTTAATTTTCTTCTCTAATTTAAGACTTTCAGCCATATTCCCTTTCTTAATTTTAGTAGTATAACTAATTATTTGCCCTCTTAAGTAAGCTTTTAACGGATCCCATAAGACAAAATTACTTTTAACTGAATTAGCATTTTTGGCTAAGGAAAAAACCAATCTGTTCCTTAACAAAAGTAACAAACTCAGGTTTTTTTCAACAACATTATATTAAATCTCCATATATAGGATAAACGTACTACCTCTGAAATTTCATAGGAAAAAAATAATAAAGAATGATCTGATATAACTCTAGTCTTATATTCTGCCTGTAATACCTTTCCTTGTAAATGTGCTGATATTAAAAAAAATCTATTCTAGAAAATGAATCATGTCAAGAAGAATGAAAAGAAAAATCTTTCTCTGTAGGATTAACCCTTCTCCAAATTTAAATCTTTCACTAAAGCCCCAATTTGTATCGCCATCTTTGATTTGCTAATACATTTTGGGGATTTATCCATCAAGAATCCAAAACACAATTGAAATCTCCCCCAACTAAAATATTTTCATTAGCTTGACATAATGACAAAAAAAAAGCATCTGAAATAAAACATTCATCATCCACATTAGGTGCATAAATATTAAGTAAAGTCCAAAGTTCATTAAAGATTTTACAATCCACTTTTAAAACCCTCCCAGCATTCCTCTCCACAGTATGCAACTCAAAAGATAAATTCTTATGAACTAAAATCGCTACATCTTTTGCTTTGGAGTTAAATGAAGAAAAAAACACATGACCAGCCCAATCTCTTCAATTTCAAATGCTCTTTTTCAGTCAAAGGTGTTTCTTGTAGAAGAACAATATCAATTTTCAGTTTTAAACTAAAACTCACTTTCACTTCATTGGATTATTTAATCCCTGAACATTAAAAGTTGCAAATTTCAAACTAGACATCTAAACAAACTAACAATATAATCACTTAATACAAAAGATTGCTCTCCTGTTATTAAACAAAATTCATTCTCCCTCCCCTAATATTATGAAAAAAAGTTTATATAAAAAGGAATATAATTAATTCCCCCCCCAAAAAAAAAAGAGGAAAAAGAAACACTCAAAGGTAGTAATGCCCTAAAAAACTGGGTGTGGTAAACCCCACCAGTGGCAGATGACTATCGAAGATTTCAGTGCCATCCACCTCCCCCACCATCCAGAAATACAATATATATAATAATACAGTTCAATGTCATAAAAATATTCAGACCAATGTCTCCAGTTCCAATGACTGGTTCAGATCTTCAACATCAATAAGACTATGTGTCGAAACCTCTTTCTTTCCATCTTTCCTATTCTTTCCATTCTGTCCATTTCCATTTCCACTGGCCCTTCTTTTAGGCGATGACGGCGAGACTCCTCCCTGACCACGTAGATCTGGTAATGAATTAGCAAAAACCAATGCGTCCTGATCATTCTCAAAAAATTGAGATTGATAATTGCCATAAAAATCTTCAACACAGCAGGGTAATGAAAAGCAAATTTATATCCTTTCTGCCACAACACATCTTTAGCTGAGTTAAACTCCTGTCGACGTCTAATAATTTTTTGACTCAAATCTGCATAAAAGAAAACTTTATTATTCTGGATCATTGTTGGAGATTGACTTTATCTTGCTTCTGTACCGCCAACCGCAAAATTATTTCTCTATCTTGATCATTCAGGCACCAAATTAAAACTGCTTGCGATGGTTGTCCCAGTAATGGTTTCTTCCTATGTGCCCTCTCCAATACTAAACCACCCGGAAAGAACTCTTTACCCAACATCTTGGGGATCCAGTCCTTACATTTTTTTATTGGATCTGCTCCCCTTATGGAAGGCCCACAATTTTTACATTATTTCTCCGACTTTGATTTTTCCAGTGAATCAATCTTTTTCAATAAATCTCTCTTCTGGATTCCCCAATCCAGAAATGAATCTTCCACTTTCTCTATTTTATCCTTATTATGCACAACTTGCTCTTCACATTCAGAAAAAAGCTGTCTCAATATTTTTTTAAATTTCTTGTACTACATCCACTGAAGTAAGGCATTTCTCTTAAGTGTTGATATATTTTCAGACATATTAAACATTGTAGTTGTCACTTGAGTCATTTGTTGAGACATATATGATAGGCAATCCCTTACAGAACAGTAAAAATAGAGTTCAATCCAGATTCCAGTGCACATAACCATATAACCATATAACCATTTATGGAGCGGAAACAGGCCATGTTGGCCTTCTTGTGGTCTACCTTCTACAAACTCCTCTTCCAGTTGTTCCTGTGAACTGGCCATTATAGGTAAGTGTTCCTCTTGTTCCACTGTTATCAGGCCTTTTCCTGTGCGGCTGCGGGTCTGCACACCCGATGACCACACATGTTCCAGCAAATCGCGGACCCTGGAGGCACCGCGCATGCCCGGCAAGACAAGGGACTGCGCAGTGGTGGTCTCCAATGCCATCCTGCACACACTTGACTCCCCTGATGGCAGCGTGGGCTTGAGGGCTCTTTTCTCAGTCTGGTCACCCACACGCCCGACATCGTGAACGCGCAGGTCAACTTCGGCCAATCTCGTCAGCAAGCCGGCGCCATCATGTGGAGACAAGACCAGTGCCGGTGTAATACTGAACCTAGCTGGAGTTCTCTGTGGCTTGGAGGTTCCCGACGGCAACTCTGTGGTTCCAACTGGACAGGTAGGCCTCAGTTCTTTAACTCTTTTAAAAAGTAGTTTTTTCTGTAATTGAGGCTTAGGTTTTTTAATATTAGCCGTCATTATAGACAAATAATGTACTTAGAAATAAAAATAAAACACTTATATACTTAAATTAAAGTTTAAAAACGGGTGTTTAAAATAAACTGACTGGGGAGGATTAGGACCGCACGTCTGCTCTCTACGCCATCTTGCCATGCCCCTCATGACCGTAAATTCTAATTCTGATTCTGAGTTGTTTAAGATATTGGTGATGGCAAATTTGGAGAATGTATGCCATTTTAGCCACCTAACAACCAGAAGGATATCAATAAGTTTGAAAGAGTGCAGAGAAGATTTACAAGGATGTTGTTAGGATTAGTGGAAATGAGTTACAGGAAAGGTTAGGGCTTGATTCCCTGGACTGTTCAAGAATGAGATGAGATTTGATTGAGATATATCAAATTATGAGGGGTAGAGATAGAGGAAGTGCAAGCAGGTTAGGTGAGGCAAGAACTAGAGGACATGGGTTAAGTGTAAAGGGGAAATGTTTAAAGGAGAACTTCTTCATGCAGAGAGTGGTGATTGTATGGAACGAGCTGCTAGATGATGTGGTGACTGCAGGTTCAATTTTAACATTTAAGAAATATCTGGATAGGTCAATGAATGAGAGGGATAAGGAGGGCTATGGTCCAGAAAATGAGCAGTGAGATCATGGATCCCATACAGAATAAAGAAGAGGAAGAGCTTGCTGCCTTAAATAGGGGTGGACAAATACCCAGGGCCTGTCAAGATATTCTCTTGGGCCTTGAGGAAGGCTAGTGTAGAAATTACAGGGGCTCTGGCAGAAATATTTAAAATGTCCTTTGCCACACATGTGGTGCCACGGGATTGGAGGTTGTAGTGCGTGTTGAAAGAACCAAAGACTTGTTGATCCAAACCAAGGCTTTTATTAACTAAAAGACTGGAGCATATCACAAGTAGGTCGACCAGTCCAGAATGACCTGGTCTGGCTAGGAGCAATCCTTTAAGTCCTGCCAGTAGGTGTGGCAACACTCTCAACCAATCACAGTCATCCTACACTACCATCTGTACATATACACATTGGTGATAGAATCTGTACTTTCACAGAGGATAGTTGATGTTGCTCCGTTAATTAAAAAAGATTCCAAAAGTAACCCTGGAAATGATAGTCTGGCACACCTGATGGCAGAAGTAGGTAAATTATTGGAAGATGTTCCAAGAGATCAGATATACAAGTATTTGGATAGCCAGGGACTGATTAGAGATAGTCAACATGGCTTTGTGTGTGATAGGTCATGCTTCACCAATATTATAGAGATTTTTGACATTACCAGGAAAGTAGATGAAGGAAATGTTGTGGATCTTGTCTCCATGGAGACAAGGCCTTTGATAAGGTTCCTCATGGGAGTTCAGTCAGGAAGGTTCAGATGCTCGGTATTCATGATGAGATAGTAAACTGGATTCGACAAGGATGCCTCAGGGATCGGTGCTGGGACCATTGCTGTTTGTCATCCATATCAATAATCTGGATGATAATGTGGTAAATTGGATCAGCAGGTTTGCAGATGAAACTAGGATTGGAGGTGTTGAGGACAGTGAAGAAGGTTTTCCAAGCTTGCAGAGGGATTTGGACCAGCTGGAAACATGAGCTGAAAAATGACAGATGGAATTTAATGCAGGCAAGTGTGAGGTCTTGCATTTTGCAAGGACAAACCAAGAAAGGACATACACGGTGAATGTTTGGGCACTGAGGATGACGGTAGAACAGAGGGATCTGGAAATACAAATACATAATTGAAAGTGGTGTCACAGGTGGATAGGGTTGTAAAGAGAGCTTTTAGCATATTGACCATAAATCAAAGTACTGAGTACAGGAGTTGGGATGTTATGTTGTATAAGACATCGGTGAGGCCCAATTTGGAGTATTGTTTGCAATTTTGGTCACAACTACAAGAAAGATATCAATAAGATAGAGAAAGTGCAGAGAAAATTTACTAGGATGTTGCCCAGACTTCAGGAACTGAGTTGCAGAGAAAGGTTAAACAGGTTAAGACTTTATTCCCTGGAGCCAAAAAGAATGAGGGGAGATTTGATAAAGGTATTTAAAATTATCAGGAGTATAGCAAGAGTAAAGTAGGTAGGGTTTTCCATTGAGACTTGGTGAGATACAAACCAGAGGACATAGATTAAGGGTTAAAGGGGAAAAGTTTAGGGGGAACTTCACACAGAGAGTAGTGGGAGTTGTCAGCTGAAGTGTAGAATGGTGGCCCAATTTTAACATTTAAATCGAATTTGGACAGGTACATGAATGGGGTGGGGTGGGGGGGGGGGGGTCTGAAGAGATATGGTGCAGGTCAGTGGGACTAGGCAAAGAAAAGTTTTGGCATGGATTAGAAGGGCCAAAGTGTCTGTTCTATGGTTCTATGGGCGTATCTTATTGGGACAAGACAGAATAATAGTTCATCACAGATTAAATGAGCTGAAGGACCTGTTTCTGAGCTGTGGTTCCATGGTTCCATGGCACTCTGATAACTTTTGGGCAATAGCTGAATTGAATATCTAACTTATCTCCCTACAAATATCCAACAATGCCATTAGATGCTCCGACATCTTTGGCTTCTCATCTCAGTGATAAATCAGTCAATTTTACTCGAGCAGGTTCTACCTGGATGGTTGGTGCCTAACCCTGCTTCCACACACACTCTTACAAGGTATCAGAAGGGCCACCATCATTTCCTGTTGTTTCCTTCATGACGCAGCTATAAAATCAATGGAGGTGCACAGCTGGCAACATTCTGCAGGACCCTTTCAAGTGGGCCGGGCATTGGGGAGCAAGCCTGTAGGAATATTTCAAAGATGAGATGTCATTCCCAGAAATGTTCTGCTGAAATCCCACAGACCTATCAAGCAAAAGCTTGCCCAAGCGGGCCTTGCAAGCACCGTCGGAGTAAGGAAGAAATTTCTTGGATCCCCTCTCATATTCTTCTTGCTTTTCTCTCACATCCACTGGGTTTAAACATCTCTGTTATGAGAAAAAGTTTTGTTACTTTCTATTGTGGCCTTGCAAAATCGTGTATATCCCAGCCTCCTCTCCTCCAAGGAAAACAATTCCAGCTTAATATTTTCTGCCAATAACTGAAACGTTCAATCTCAGGCACCCTTTCTAATGCATTCATTATTTTAAACTTACAAAAAAGCGGTTCTACTTCTTTAGGAGTTTGTGGAGGTTTGGTATGACATCAGAAACTCCGGCAAATTTCTACGGAGATGCGGTGGAAAGTGTGCTGACCGGCTGCATCACTATCTTATATGGAAACACCAATTCCCCGTGCATAAAGCCCTGCAAAAGGCAGTGGACTCAGCCCAGGATATCACAGACAAAACCCTCCCCACTACTGAGTACAGGGAACGCTGCGGTCAGAGAGCAGCAGCAATCATCAAAGACCCTTACCAACCAACATACGCTCTGTTCTCACTGCTGCTATCAGGAAAGAGGCATCGGTGCCACAAGACTCGCATGTCTAGATTCAGGAACAGCTGCTACCCGTCCACTATCAGACTCTTCAACAACAAACTCAATCAGGGACTCATTTAAGGCCTCTTACTTGTGCACTTTATTGATTTTCATTTTGTTCTCTCTGTAATTGCACTGTCAGTTTATTTACATTCATTATCTGCTTACAGTTCTTTGTTTACTTGTTTTCCACTCTGCATATTTTATTTTTTATACTACCGATTAGTGGTATGATGCACGATCAATTACACGACAACTGAAGTAATCGAAATGGAAGGCTTTTATTTGTATCCCTGTGTTGGTCACTCATACTGACCCTGACTCGAACTGGGGGAAGGCTTGTGGACTTGCCAACCTTTATGGGGAAGAAATGGGAGGAGTCACAAGCCGGCTAGTAAGAGCAGGGTCAATAGTGGTTTCACCATATGATAATTCTGCCGCGCCCACAGAAAAAAGGAATCTCAGGGTTGTGTGTGATGTAATGAATGCACTCTGACAATAAATCTGAAATCTGAATCTGAAACTTAACAGCTTTACTGGCTTTCCAAAACATTACTAAACTGGCTTTCATCGCTAGAGGGATTGAATTGAAGAACAAGGAGGTTATTCTGCAACTCTACAAAGTACCGTTGAAATTCTGCAAGCAATTCTGGTCTCCTTACTTGACGAAGTATGTACTGGCTTTGGAGACCATGCAGAGATTGTTTCCAAAGATTAAAGGGTTGGCCTATGAGAAGAGATTGAATCATCTGCGATTGTACTAGCTGTAATTTAGAAGATTGAGAGGGAATCTTCTAGAAATGTATACAATTATGAAAGTCATAGATAAGATTGAGACATAGATAGTGTTGTTTCCATTGATGGGGGAGACCAAACTAGGGGTCATAGCCTCAATGTTCAGGGTAGGAGATTTACGATGGAGATGAAGCTTTTCCCAGAGGGTGGTGAATCTGTGGAATTCACTGCCCATTGAAGCCATGGAGGCGACCTCAGTAAATATATTTAAGACAAGGTTGTATAGATTTCTACATGGTAAAGGAATTAAGGAATATGGGGCAAAAGCAGGTAGGTGGAGACAAGCCTATTATCAGATCAGCCATGATGACATTGAATGGTAGAGCAGGCTCGATGGGCAGGATGGCCGACTTCTGCTCCTATTTCTTATGTTCTTATGATATTCTAGCCATAGTTGAACACAAAATTTATAAAGTTCTTGTATTCTTCACCCTAGCTAATGAAGACAAACTTCCCTTATGCTGTTTTTTTAATCTATCTGTTCTGCCATTCACCCTTCAGGGCCTTTAGTCTTGCACTACCACTGTTCTTAAATACTCCCCAGTGCTCTTCCATATATGGTGCATGTTCTATCTTTACTGGACCTCTCAAAATGCACTTCCTTGCATTTATTGGGATTAAATTCCTTCTGTTATAACACTCCCCAATTTACTAATGGATCAGTAGCTTCCTGCAATCCATGACTACCCTCACTATCAAGATCACAAATTTTTGTGACATCTGCCACTAATTAACCATACCTTCAACATTCATGTCTGAGTCATAAATACATGCAAGTGTCCCATCATTGAACTCTGTGGTGTAACATTGATAACATTATCTACCATTATCATCTGTTGACCATCATCAAGCCAACATTGAATCTAATGTGCCTTTGATTTAATGTTTGGACCAGGATTCCGAGGGGAATCTTGTCAAAGGCTTCAATGAAGTCCAGGTCAACAACATCAATCAGACCACTGTCATCAATATATTTTATTCTTTTTTCAAAAATATTTTATTAATTTAATAGAGAGAAATATTACATATATTGTTTAGAAATTAATAAATTATATAGATTTTATATAATGTCACATCGATTGTACATTGTCTTATATAATTCTCAAATAAAGTGAAATATCTTTAAGAAATTTTCACCTCCTATTCTAACACTGAGATATACATTGTGATTATCTAAATAGATTAATCTCTTCCAGTTGTAAAAATAACCAAAAATAAGAACAAAAGAAAATAGAAAATAAAGAACCCCCCCACCCCCCCCCGCCATACTAATCTAATCCCTTCCACTGAACACGGTCACAAGCAAATAAATTGTAAAGAATCGAGTCTTGGCTCTCGGACATTGGATAGAAAAACCCCCGAGCAACTCTCCCTAAGCCATTATTATCATAGACCATGAATGGGCCCCATGTCTTGTCAAATTCAACCTCGATCTCTTGAACATTAGACTGTGGCCGATCGTGCCACATAGTTCTCGAACTGTTGGGCTCTCGCGGGTGCGGGTGCCCGGCGTGTGATGGGTTGGGAGAAGGGGACTGGTCGCACGAGACTGAGCGGATACTTTCTCTCATGTTTTCGACCATGGATAATGATATTTGAACCAAATTGTTGAATTATTAAACTTAATGTTTGAACTGAATTGTTAAACAATTAAAGTTAGTGTTTGTACAAGCCACAAACCACTACAGTGGTGACCCCAACGATCCAAAGTATATACAATAATACTCTAAGGCATCTCAGTGAACATCTGCTCTCTTTCCAAAGCTTCCATATATTTCTTATAATACATTATCTACAACATCCATTATGATTTTAGGTTAACAAATCACTACCACTTGGAGAAATGCTGTCTCTGTGACCCTCTGTGTTCCATTTTCAAAGGATTTCATGTGTACAGATCAAATTTTTTTTTTAAAAACAAAATACATGGATAAAGCCAAATTTTTACAATTATGACTTGGCTCATGTATCAACGATTTTAGATGTCTGCTGACTGGCTGTTAACAATTCATCAGAAAATTGAAAAGAAAAGCAAAAATGTCAGCTGGTACATTTCAGTTTTTGATCTATTGCTTTCTGAATCAAAGATTTGGGCTGAACACATAATCAGATCTGCTCACCCATGGCACAACTAGTGTCACCAGAGGTGGGTCGCATCAGCTGTGATATTAACCTGAGACACCATCAAATAAAATACCTCGATGCTGTTTAAAGGAGAGGGGATAACTTAGCATTGACACTGCTCCTCCCCTGAACCACACCACCAAATCTATTATTTGATTAATGTTGCCTTGTACAAATTAGATGTAGCATTTAATCCACATTAGAAAATGAATGCAGTGTAATTCAGTGAAATGCTTTGTGTCCTTTCTGAGAAATGGGGCATGAGCCAACAAAACTGGAGAGCGTGGAAATTATTTATTCACAGATAATGAGAGTGAAGAATTCCTTGCCAGGCCTTTGGCAAAAAGAAATTGTAGTCATTAAAAACTATTAGATATCAATAAGATTGAAAGATTATTTTAGATGTTGCTGGGACTTCAGGAACTGAGTTACAGGGAAAGACTAGGACTTTGTTCCCTGGAGATTAGAAGAATGAGGGGAGATTTGATGGAGCAATTTTGAGAGGTTTAGATAGAGTAAATACGAGCAGGTTTTTTTCAACAGAAGGTAGGTGAGATACAAACCAGAGGACATGGGTTAAGGGAGAAAAATTTGGGGGAGATATGAGGGGAACTTCTTCACACAGAGAGTGGTGGGAGTGTGGAACGAGCTGCCATCTGAAGTGGTGAATGCAGACTCAGTTTTAACATTTAATAAACATTTAGACCGGTATATGGATGGGAGGCGTATGGAACCCTATGGACTGGATGGAGATCAGTGGGGTGAGGCAGAATAATCATTTGGCACAGACTAGAAGGGCCAAGGGGCCTGTTTTCCATGCTGTGATGTTCTATGGTTCTAATCCTTGTAGGAGTGGACTTTCCTTACATTTTTCACAGGCTTCTTTGATGGTAATCCTTTATAATCTGAGTAACCTTTTGGAGAAGATATCCCATAGGAATTTCCACAGTTTTAATTAATCACCATCTTTTGTGCATTTTAGTGTGGAGAGGACATGAGCTACTTTTCCTTTTAAGTGCTCAAGTGGTCTAGGGATAGAAAATAGAAAATCCAGGTTAGTACTCAGTCATTGAGCCACGTGTTGCCTTTCACAGGAAGAATCTAAAAGCAGATTGTGACTGAAGGCGATGCAAACAAAGCAACAGAAGTATCATCCAATGATCAACCTAATTTTTAAAAAGAGATTGCCTAATATATTAAAAAAAAACAAAGTGCAGACCAGTAATTGGAAAACATCGTATTTCACAAGACTGTCAACCCATAATGCATAGGAGCGGAAATAGGCTATTCATTCCATCGAGTCAGCCCCGCCATTTTATCATGAGCTCACCACTTTCCCACTCAGCACCACAGCCCAGTCTTTCTTCCCACAACCTTTAATGGTCAAGATAATCAAAAATCTGTCAGTATCTTCCTTATATACACCCAATGACCTCCTCAGCCATCTATGGCAACAAGTTCCACAGATTCACCATACTCTGGCTGAAGAAATTCCTTCACGTTACTGTTCTAAGCGACACCCTTCAATCCTGAAGTTGCACCCTGTTGTCCTAGACTCCCCCACCATGGGAATTGATCTTTCTACATATATTTTGTCCATGCCTTCCAACATTCAAAATGCTTCAATGAGATCCCACTTGTTTTCCTAAATCCCAATTAATACAGGGCATGAGCTGCCAAATGCTTCACATAACCCTTTCATTTCTGGAATTATCGTTGTGAACCTCCTCTGAACTCTCTCCAGTATCAACACATCCTTTCTTAAATGAGGAGCCCAAAACTCATTCTCTAAGTGAGGCCTTATAAGGCCTCATTGTCACATCCCTGCTCTTATATTCTTGAAATTAATGCCAGCATTGCATTTGCCTTCTTCATTATCAACTCAACCTGCATTTTTACCTTCAGGCTACCCTGCATGAGGACTCCTGGGTCCCTTGGCCTCTGGATATTTTCAATATTCTCCCCACTTAGGAAATAGTCTGCCCGTTTATATTTTCCACCAAAGTGCATAACCGTACACTTTCCAACATTCGATTTCATTTGCCACCTCTCTCCCCGTTCTCCTAATGTGTCGTAGTCCTTCTGTAGCTTCCGTGTCTCCTCAACAATACCTGGTCCTCCACCAGCCTTTGTATTGTGGGAGAAAAATAGAAATATCATGCAGAGCTGATGTTTGAAACAATAGGCAATTTATTCAAACTCATGCGCATCAGAGACTGGTCAAAAATGAGCCTGATTTTGGTACAGGTTTTATACCCTTAATGGACACAGTTACAGAAACTTGATTAACTTAGTTTTAATAACAGAATGGGAGTTACAAAAATCTAGTTACTGGCAAGATAAAGGTTGATTACAGAATAGGAAGCTTATTTATCTTTGTTTAACTTGTTAACAATGAGTCTAAGTTTCTATTTACAAGGTACATGTCATAATTGTAAATTAACGTAAATTACAAATTCCTAGAGGGGACATGTTATAATATAATTATGTTCCTGAAACTTGGATGCTGTCATTGCTGTATTCCATGGCTCCATTCTTGGGCTTGTTTCTACATTAGCACAATCCACATCCCTCTTGAGTAGGTACAGCCCACACAATTCTTTCCCTACAATAGTATTGCCTGCAAAGTAGGCCACAAAGTTCCAGAATCTAAATCATGAGTACACAACATAAGAGGAAGTGGCTCCAACAACCCTGTGGAACAACACTCACGACTGGCAGTCAAACAGTGTAGGATCCCTGTATTCCGATGCTTTGCTTCCTACCCATCAGTTAATGTCTCTGCTGTTCCTCATACACTGACTATTTAATAGTCAATACCAGTGTCTCTAAATGTGTTGCTCATTAAGTGAAATCAACCTTGCAGTGTTTATCTTGGCTGGATACTGTAATATGACTATGATTGCAAAGAAGGTGTCCAGATTACTCATGGTTTGTCCATGCCCACCAATACAAAATTCCTTCCTTCAGAAAGTACACTCAGCACAAATGCAAGCATTTATATTTTCCTGCTTCTCTCCTTCCCTGAAGCCTCCAACAGAGCTTCAGTCATGGCCATCACTGTCTTACATTGCCTGTGACTAAGCAGGCTATTTGAACAGTGTTAAACAGAGTTAGACGTGGATTAAAAAGGCCACATTCAATCCTGCTTTGTCTCATCCTTCTACATGATCACCCTGGAAAGGTTTCTACCTGAAACATCAACTATTCCTATTCTCCCACTGATGCAACTGAGTTCCTCCCGTTCATTGTTTTCTTTTCCATGATTTAATTGAATTTAATTTTAATAGTGCAACATATTAAGACCCTCTGGTTTGTGCCACTAACCCACCGGTCTCGTTCTTTCTGAAGGGTAGGGGGAAATCGGAGCACTCGGAGAAAAGGGG
The DNA here is from genome assembly GCF_036971445.1 of Narcine bancroftii. NCBI lineage: Eukaryota > Metazoa > Chordata > Chondrichthyes > Torpediniformes > Narcinidae > Narcine > Narcine bancroftii. The sequence goes on from NC_091470.1 coordinate 167,492,734, forward strand.
CAGCACGGTTAGCGTAGTATTTACCGCCACGCTGTTACAACACCAGCGACTAGGGCTCAAATCCAGCACTGTCTGTAAGTAGTTTGTACCTTCTCCCCGTGTCTGCATGGGTTCCTTCTAGGTCAGGGGTGTCAAACTCAAATTCACGGAGGGCCAAAATTAAAAACTTGGACTAAGTCGAGGGCCGAACTAAATATTTATTGAAAATTTTCAACAACATCTGCATGTTTTCTCTTCTTTCAACATATGTAATGTTAAACATTTTCTTATTAAAATAAATGTTTAATAATAGTTTTGGATAAACTCTTTCCAGAAGCATTAACAAATGAGAAATAAAATATTCAATAAATAATATTTCTCTATAGAGGATTTGTCAAATGTTGCTAGTGTGCTGTCGAATAGTAAAATCTGAGGGCTATTGAGAATGTGGGAGAATAACATGATTACTGAAACAATCAAATGGGTGACTGATTGTGGGCATGAACTCTAGCAGGGTTATTTGCCATGCCCTTTTTCCATTGGTACAGATATCCTTTGATTTACACACTTTTCAAGTTTTATGCCTAATGAGCTTGTATCCAGGTGCAGGACCATTTTTAACCAGGAATATATTTATCACTGTGACATGAAACTATTGGAAGATCGTTTTATCCTGAGATTAAAGTTCATAATACTTACTCAGGCCTGTGTGCGGGAGGGCAGGGTTTGCGGGTGATCGGGTTGGACAACGACAGTGCGGGGGCATCGGCTCTCGCTGCAGGGTGGCATCTCGGCGGATCAGCGGCCTCGTCACCGTGAGTCGCGTGTCGGCCTGCGGCAGGGAGGGGTAGTGGGCAATGGTCCTGGCGAGGTCAGGCCTGAGGCCTCTGGTTCCGGGCGCTGGGAAGCGGCCTTGGCTTACCCTAACTCCGGCCAGGCTGTGCTGCGGTGGGGGGGCGGGTGGGGGTACACGACAGTGCGGGGGCATCGACTCTCGCTGCAGGGCGGCATCTCGGCGGATCAGCAGCCCTGTCACCGTGAGTTGCGGGTCGGCCTGTGGCAGGGAGGGGGAGTGGGCAACGGTCCTGGCGAGGTAAGGCCCAAGGCCTCCGGTTCCGGGCGCTGGGAAGCGGCCTTGGCTTCCCCTGACACCAGCCAGGCCCCAAAACCAGAGTCCATGGTGAGACCCTGCAACATAAACAGAGGAGGTGGGGGTGATTAGCGGGCTGACAACAATGCATTCTGGATTTATAGTATTAGCTGTGGATGCGCTATACTGGCATGGCGGCCAGCGGGCCACCTCTAATACATTTTTGAAATGATCTTGCTGGCCAAATATAATTATATCGCGGGCCAAATTTGGCCCGCAGGCCAGAGTTTGACATGTGTGCTCTAGGTGCTCCAGTTTCCTCCCACCGTCCAAAACATCCTGAAGCATGGTTATCATAGATTACCATGTTCTTGCATGTATTTGAGATGACTTGTTATGTGTTTTCCTTAAAATTTTGTATGTAAGTTCATATATTAAACTCAATAAAACTATTTAAAAGAGAAAGCAGGGGTTGTAGATCAATTGGGTGCAATTGGGCCGCACGGACTCATGGGCGTGTTACGGTGCTGCATGTCTACATTTAAATGTATATTTAAAACATAGAAACTCCTGGCAGATCGCCAGATTTAAATTTGGGTTGCTGGAGAAGTAGCGATGTTGCACTAAAGCACAATGCCGACCGTACTGTCCTTTGGTCACACTGGGGTAGTTCTTTTTGTGCTTTGCAGCCTAGAGAAGCACATGACACAGTCTGGAAGTGGTAAAGGGCCGGTTCTCTGAGCTGTAATATTCTTCGGTTCTCTGGTTCTAAAAGCTGCAGAAGCTGAAAGCTTGAGCAGGCAAAGAATTGCGGGATGAACTCAGCAGGTCAGACAGCGTCCATGGGAAGAAATAATCAGCCAACGGTTTGGGTCTCGACCTTTTCTCAGTAGCAAGTCAGCAGCTGTTTTATATCTTTCCCACTGTTTCATTTACATTGCCCCATGAAACAAAGGTCCCCAGTTCCATTGCAGGTCATGTCAAGATTAGCCATAAACCCAGCAGCAGTAGATATTCACCAAGACAAATGGTTAGTTAAATAAAAGTTACTTTTAATTATCTTTAAACATGAAAACAGAATCATACTTTAACTTATCACTATTGACTTAACTAACCAAACTTAACCCCCTTCTAATTCCAAGTGCACGTGCATGTAATGTGTGTGTAAGTTCAGAAAAGTTCTTTGGTTCACAGTCCGATCTCACTTCTCATTTCTCCAAGTTCTCTGGTTGCGGGCAATTCTTATACTGTGCACAAAATTTAACATTTATAAAGTTCACTAGGCTTTGGTGCTCAAAAGGTGAATGGTTACCACTCAGGAAGGTTCCTGTCAGTTTTCAGAGAGAGATTTGTTGTTCAAGGACATCCACAACGCCACTCCATTGTCATGCTGACAAAACTTGCCCCTTCAGGGTTCTCCAGATGATAACCTCTTTCTTTCAGTTCACCACAGAGCTCCTTTCTATTTCTTTTATTTCAAGTGAAACATTAGACAGCCAGTCCTCTCCTCTTGCATGAACCACAAGGGCTGTGACTAGGCCATCTTCCACACTGGGGTTTTTCACCAGCTTTTCCTGTTTCAGTTCCAGCTGCTCTCACTGGCTGAAATACAGTCAGAGTGATCTCTGCTTTTCTCCCTCTCACACACACTGAGAAAAGCCTGTTTGAATCTCTCTGCTTACAAAACCACATGACCCTCTTTCCACAGTAAATTCTCCTATCAGATAGCAGCATCTCCAGCCTGCTCTTTCATCTGTTGCCTTGATAAACAATAATTCATTAATGGCATCACTTGAGCACTCTTCAAAGCTCTTGCAAAAAGGCATGAGAAGCCACTATGTCTCCAGTATTTCAAATAAAATCTGTTTTAGTGATCTACTCTAACAAACCTTTCCAAATTTATCTCCCATAAATATATCTAAATACTCTGTCACAGATCCTAAGGCTCCTGTGGAAGATGTTGGGGAAATAAGAGGCTATCTGGCATTCCCCCCCCACCCCCCAACTATAGCCTTAATGGAGCTCAAGCACCTGGCCAAGATTCTGAATCCAAATTTAAATTAGCATCTCAGACATCCAATGAGCTTGCCAAAGAATCCATTCACAAAATGAACCACCTCAGAACCACAGTTATGTTCCTTTTTGTAGACTTCCAGAGGTAAATATAAACCATGACAGCTGGATAAAGCCCTAAGCCCAAATTTTCACTGCCCTCAATTCCCAGTGGGATTCCAGTTCTAAAGGTATTGCTAAAAGACTTTCTGAAAGGGAATAGAAAAGGTTGCTTTTGTTTTGTTTTCCGTAATTTTGCTGGAAATGCAAAACTTTGAGGCACAATGGGTATCTCAGCGCCTGTTGTTCAGGTTCAATCCTGACCTCAGGAGCAGTTAAGTGCAGAATTTGCATCTTTCGTGAGACGAACAGTTGTCTGTGTTCATTCCACCTCCCAAAGTTGTGCACGTTTTTGGGGGGGGGGGGCGGAATTCAAACCAGCATATTCACAGGAATATAAGTGGGATAGCAGGATGGCTAGGATTGCACTGAGATCCGTCTTAAATGCATTGGTCTGTTTCTGAGGCTTGGTAATACAAACAATGAACCTTGTATGTTCCACCCTGACCTTATTTGGTGTTGAAATGTGGTCAAGGACATTGTTCGGAAAAGATGCTCAAAATGAGAGCCAGATTGTCGGAGTTAGAAGAGGATACCCACTTAAAAAAAAACCTTTTGATATAAAAAGATAGATAATTGATATTTTCCTGTTGGAAATAAAGAAAATGTTTTCATTTATTTGTCACTGTACAAATATTGCTGACTCCTTAACTCTGGCATGGGGTCTAAACGAGAAATCAGCAATGCTGACCCAGACTTGGGAGGCGTTTTGATGTTAAAATTGAGGAGTCTGATGGTACGCAGCATTCTTTTGACAATGATGGTTAATTATGGCAAATCCTCCTGACAGTTTGACTGGCAGAAAAAATTTGCCAATTATTTTGTGAACTTTTGAAACATTTAACATTGTTCCAGACATTGGAGCACCATCCGTTCTGTATGATGTGACTTGCTGCTAACAAATAAACCTTCTGTCATTTTCTGTTGTCAACATCCCCCTCTCTCTCCCTCTCACCTCCTCTCTCCACCCTCATTCCCCTCCCTTTCCCCCTCTCCCCACACCCTTCTCTCTGCCCTCTCTCTCCCTTTCTCTCTCCCCCTCTCTCCTTCCTCATTCTCTCTTCCCTCTCTCCCCTCATTTCTCCCCCACCCTCTCTCCTTTATCTCCCCTGTTCTCCCCTCCCCTTCTCCCCTCTTTCCACCCTCCTCTCTCTCCACTCACTCCACCTACCATCACCCCACTCTTGCCTCTCTGCACTGAACTGGAATTCAGTTTATGTGTTGTTCAGATGACTGGCTCCACCCTCACCGACCCCAATATAAACCCTGGTTTTCCCGCCTTACCTCAGATTCACCTGAAGACTATTGTCTCTACCTACCATTGATTGTAAGCTATTTAAAGCGTGTTTGCACTCCTCTCAAGTCTCTGAGTGCAGTCAGACACTTTGCGCACACTCTCTCTCCCTTCTCTTTCTCTCCCTCTCTCTCTTTCTTCTCCTCTCCACTCTCTCCTCTCTATCTGCGCTCTCCATCCACCCCTCGCAGTATGACTATTGCTGCAGTTGCTGTCAACGCTCTTTCTCGTCACAACTGGACTTCAAATACACGATTCCACTTACCCTGGATCGCCTACTATGGTTTGCCTTCACGGACATAAATTTCCAACCACCCGCCGAGGCCTGAACACATTTAGTATAAGTTGGTCATTACAGAACCCAGTGGAGTTTCAATCTTTGGAAATTAACGGTACTGGAATGGGACAGTGTTTGAATTCAGCAGCCTTTAATTCATGGCAACTTCACACAGAGTGACAAATTGAAAACTCATCGTACAAAATGTTTGCCGCAATGGAAACAGCAAGAGAAATAAAGCAAACCTCTCAGGCCAATGACCTCTCATCAGAAAATCCATGAATTTCACTGCAGTCAAAAAAGCAAGTGTTGCTGCACAATGTGTCCAGTCCAGTCCAGTTCCACCTCAGTGATATTTTACTCTGAACTAAGACCGTTCTGCACCATCAATCAAGTCGTGAATACTTTCTGCCACCAGAATTTAACGACGGCAATTCTATCAAAGATCTAAAGTAAAACATGAACGTCTGCGTGGTTGAAGTGAAAACTCAATGCTGGAGAAACTTAGCAGGTCAAACAGTGTACTTTATATAGAAAAGATAAAGGTACATAACTAACGTTTTGGCCTTGAACCCTTCAAGGTGCTAACTTCAAGAAGGGCTCAAGTCAGAAACATTGGTTATGCATCTTTATCTCTGCTAGATAAAGTACATTGTTTGACCTGCTGAGTTTCTCCAGCATTGTGGTTTCACCTCTATCTCAGATCTGTTTTACTTTGACCTTTCCTTTCTGATGTTGCAACCTTTAAAAGTCGCCCTGACCTTAGCCAATGAATTACTGATCTATATGGCCTGTTCCATAATTCTTTCCAGTGCCTGTGTGGTTCCCAATTGAAGAAGATATCATTAAGTCGCACCAGGAAATCATAAGGAATCGTTGCAGTGTTGTGTCATGTTGTGGTGACAGAGCCATGGAGAGAAAGGGCATGGGACAGATGCTTGAACCCAGTGAGTCTGTGCTGACCATCAACCATTCATTTTTATACTAATTCCACTCGAATCCATTTTAATTTCCCCACATTCCCCCTCACCCAAATCTACCATTGACTTGAACGTGAGAGGAAATTCCAATCAGCCAGTTACCCCACCGACCAGCACATTCCGGTGAGGATTGGAGCTGCCATGAATGTTTAGGGGAGGGGGGTTTGGGTGGGGGGGAGGGAGGAATCACCATGCAGTCACAGGGAGATTGTGCAAACTCCGCTCAGAAAGCATTAGAGATTGAGATTGGGTCCTTAGCTGGCAAGGCACAGCTGCTCGGCAAAGTGGTCGCCCAATCTTCCCCTGAATCATGTTCGCGAATTTGGTTTGTATTTTAACCCAATACTTTCAAGTTCCTAATCTCTTGTGATCCCTTTTCAACCACCCCCCATTCTTCCATTATCACTGCACCCTTAACAATGAAATGACCAAAATTGCATAATAAATAATCTCCCAAATATAGCCATCTTATTCTCACCAGTTTATTCAAGTCAGAAGTTGATGGAGTGTGTATTGGAGTTATTCAACGGGGAAGGCAACAGCTATGCAGAGAGAAACTCAATTATGTTTTGGGCCAATGACCCAAAAGTTAACACTTACAAACTCATTCAACAGATATGTTCTGACATATAAAGTATTTCTGCCATTTCCTGGTATGGTCTCAGATTATTTTTAACTTATAGGATATTAAATAAAAAACTGATATTTGGTGGAAAATTGAAATCTTCAGTGCTGGTGATGGTCATCAGGTTAGGCAGGTGAGGAGAGAGAACCAGTTAAAATTTCAGGTCGATGATTAACTTTTTAAATGTAAATTGTAATGATCTTTTTTAATTTAAAAATGCAGCACGGTAACAAGCCATTTCTGCCCACGAGCCCATGCCGCTCAATTACACCCGATTGACGTACACCCCTGGTATGTTTCTGAAGGGTGGGAGGAAACCAGAGCCCCCTGGGAGAAACTCATACAGACACAGGGAGAATGTACAAACTCATCCCGGACAGTGCAGGATTCGAACTCCGATCATAATTGCTGGCGCTGCAACAGCTTGCATTAACCGCTACACCAACCGTGCCAACCTATGATCTTTAATTAATGCATTTTTTTTTATTAACAGAGATTCTTGGGCAGAATACTGATGTAACACACTAGAGCTTGTAAAATAGACTTGGAGTTAAAACTTGTGATTTTAATTTTTGCAAAGATCCCAAATGCTATTCATAATGAAAATTCCAGAGATTAATAAATGGCGTGCAACCAATTTTATCTTAATACATTTAATGAAAATCCTGGCTCATAATATTCCCATTTTTATGAAGAAAGCAAGGATGTCGCTGGGTGAGTGATCTGCTGATAGAATGTGAAAAGTACAGATTGGGAGCAGGCCCTTCAGCCCACAACATCTGCCCTGACTGTTGTGCCATTTGAGCTAATTCCATCTGCCTGCTGGTCTCTGTCTCACTATTGAGGAGTAAAACACGAAAGTCTGGAGATGCTGTGATTGTAGTCAAAACACGCAGAAATGCTGTGTCCAAAGATATATATTTCCGATGTTTCAAGCCTGAGTTCTTCTTCTTCGAGGAATAAGCAAAGAACAAGAGGAGAGGTGAAAATTGATGTTGGCACTGTGAAAGGAGACAGAGGGAAAAGAGAGAGAGAGAGCTGGGAGAAAGCCAACAGGGGGCAAGAAGAGAGAGAGGGGGTAACGGAGACCAGAGAAGTCAATGTTAATGCCGTCCAGTTGGAGGGTCCCCAGATACCCTGCTTTTCATGGATCAGGCTTAAATACTCCTTAAACATTGCTATTGTAACTGCTTCTATCCCTTCCCTAAGCCGATCATTCCATTCACTCACCACCCTCTCCTTTAAACCTTCCCCTTTCACTTCTATACCTATGCCCGCTCGTGTTTTAACATTTCTACCCAAAGAAAAGGACACTAAGTCTTTACCCTATGTATTCCTCTCACGCTTTTATAGACTACTATAAGGTGCCCCCCTCCCCAACCTCAGGTCAGACTCTTCAGAAAAAAACAACCTCTCCATATACCTAATACTTTCTAATCCAGGCAACATTCTGCTCAGCTGCTTCTGCGAACTCTCAGCTGCAACACGTCCTTCAAATAGCATGGTGACCAGAACCGCACCCAGTATTCCAAATGTGACATGAATAATAAAGGTTTTTGCATCTGCAGCATTATTTCCTGGCTTTTAGACTCATTGATCTGACCGAACAAGGCAATCAGGTCTTCTTTATCATCCTTTCAGTAGAAACTATGGATCTGCACCCCAACATCCCTCTGAACATCAATGTTTTTGCCGTTCACTCTATAGTTTCCTCTTACATTTCCCTTCCAAAATTCAACCCCTCACTCAAGTCCAGATGGGATATTTCTCCTCCGCTAGTTATATGATGCAGATAAAAATCAGCTGGCAGCATGTTGGAGGCCACACAGCTCCAATTGCCAGCAAATGATGTGTGACTTAAATGAACAAAATCATAAAGTTTACAGCATGGAAACAAGCCCTTTGGCCCAACTTTTCCATGCTGATTAAACTAGCCTTATTTGGCTGTGATTGGCCCATACCTTTCTTATCCATTTTCCTGTCTAAATCCCTGGCCGACAAGGAAGGCATCACTTTTAGCACAATGCTCTGACGGCACCACCGGCCCGGGTTCGAACCTGGCACTGCCTGTAAGGAATTTGTGCATTCCCTCCATGCCTGCATGGGTTTCCTTTGGGTACTCTGGTTTCCTCCCACCCTTCAAAACATTCTGTGGTTGTAGGTCAATTGGGTGGCATGGGTTCTTGGGCCAAAAGTGTCTGCTACCATGCTGTATGTCAGTATGCCTATCTAAATGTATTTTACACATTACAATAGTCTTCACTTCTAATGCATCCTCTCTCAGCTTGTTCCATGTACCCACCATCATCTGTCGTGAAGAAGGTGCCATTTTGAATCTTTCCCCTCTCTCCTTAAATCTTGACCCTCTAGTTTCAGATTCTTGGACCCTGGGAAAAAGGACCTTGTCTATGCTTCTCAGTATTTTATAAACCTCCATAAGCTCTCTGTTAGCCTCCTCTGCTCCAGGGAGAAAAGTCCCAGATTATCCAACCTCTCCCAATTCAAGCTTAATAGTTTAGGCAACATTCTTATCAACATTTTCTGCAGCTTTTCCAACTGAATGATATCTTTCACATAACTGGGTGTCTAAAAATATGCGCAATGCCCCAGGTGTAATACCTGATGTGACGGTCGACGCGCACCGTACCACTTCCTCCCTCCGCCTTACCAGACTAAGGCGCGTGCTTATAGCGCATTAGTGAGAACCACATCTTTCGTGACCCAGAGGTGCCAGAGCTGTTGGGGGTCTCTCTTCAACAGCGCCCCTCTGAGGTCTGGGCTCAAGGTGGCTGCCAAGTTGGCCTAATGGTAGCGCCGGCCCTGCCATCAGTGCTCCTTAGATTCCACCACTGGAGGCCATTAAGAGCAGGCAGTTCACCCACCATGCTGCCCTTCCTTGGGGTGCGGGCAGAAAGTGGAGATTTCAGAAGAAACTCACGTGGCCTCAGAGCGAATGGGCTCACCCCAACAAAGCAACTGAGGTCAGGATGGAAGGTCCCACGTAGTGGGATGGTCCAGAAGGTAGGTTAACCTATTGGATAAAGGCTGGCTTGACAGCAGAAAGCAAAGGGTGTAGTGGTGAGTTGTTACGCAGATTGGAGACCTGTGAGCAGTGGTGTACTGCAGGGATTAGTGCCGTCCATTTTTAAACTTTCTATTAACAACGTGGATGACAGCATAGTTAATATCATTGGGAGGTTTCCAAATGACATCAAAGTTGATGGCATAAGGACAGTGGAGAAGATTATCTGCTATTATGAACTGCAAAAGTGGGCCATGGAATGGCAGATGGAATTTGTCTCTAAAAGAGCAGAGCACTTTGGTCAGTTAAATGAGAGTTGGATTAATATAGTGAATGGGAAGATCCTGGAGATGGTTGTGGGACAGAGAGACTCAGGGATAGGCACATAGTTCCATGAAAGTGGCTATACAGGCCAATAGTGTGGTGAACAAGGCACTTGCCATTCCTGGCTTTCATCAATCAAGTTATTGAGTATGAGGAGTAGGGATTTCACGTTACAAAATGCTGATGAATCCACCCAGGCCATGAGAGCTGTGATGCAGCAACTCTACCAATCGCACCAGGGTGCCACCCGGTCTCTCTGAGAGAAACTGGTGGAAAGCATTCAAGTATTGCCATTAATGTGGCTGCTGTAATTACACCGAGCTCTGACGTAATTGGCAGTAATTATTTTTTTCCACCATGTATTTATCTACGAGCATGAAAGTCACCCTAGGGATATTTTATAATTTGACATTGTAATTGTTTCACTAAGTCAGCATTCTTTCTGTAACTTTGCAATTTATTAATAATTCCTTCACTTGCAGATTTCATCTTTATTGTCTGAGTACATACATGACATCACATACAACCCTGAGATTCCTTTTTCCTGTGGGCACAGCAGAATTAGCACGAATTGGTAGTGCAAAAAGTAATTATAAACAAAAAACTGTGATCAGGTAACAAATCTGAACAAACTGACTGTGCAATACAGAGAAGAACAAAAGAAAATCGATAAAGCGCACAAGAAAGAGTCCCTGATTGAGTTTGCCATTGAAGAGTCTGATGGTGGAGGGGTAGCAGCTGTTCCTGGTGATGCGAGTCTCGTGGCCCCTTCACCGCTCGGTGAGGTGGTGCTGCAGGGTAGTTACACTGGTCATGAATGATACTGATCAGAATCTTGCAAGTTTCCATTCTCGTGTCATCTTCTTATTGCTGTGTAATTATAATACATTTTAAAGATTATATCAACCAGTTAGTCGCTGTCTTCCTCAATGCTAACTGTGAATTAAAACATTAGTATACAGCCCAACTATAATGATGCTATTAGGAATATTCTCTGATCCTTTTAAATCAATGGTTTTCATTTGTCATCCACACATGTAATAATTTTTTATCATTGAAATTCAATTTTGCTACTTTCACAGCTGAAAAATTTCAATCAATATTTCTGTGTCAAATAATGTATTATTAATATTGTCTTGAAGAGAAGAATTCTACATTGAGCTAATGTAGACGTCTGTGTACACATTGTGGAATCGTTGTACATGTTGTCGAGTTGATGTATTCGCGAGGAAGTCCAGATACACACTGTGGAGTCTAATGCATGCTTGCCTGCTGGGCTTATATACATCACAGCTTCTGTCACATGGACAGGAAGTGATGCCATCTGTGATGTCATCAGCCCAGATAAAATCCTGTGTTGGATGCAGGTCAATTTCCCGCTTTTTCCAAAGCATGTCCGCCATTTTGGGAGCCGGTTCGCTTGTTGGTAAGTGGGTTACCACACGAACCCCCCTCCCCACCCAGAATCGTCATTCCTGCTGCGGAATGTTCCTCTCCGTTGAGTCACCTAAACCATGACTGGTCCGTCCAGATCCAGACGGGCAGGTTTGAGGTGGTCAATTGCAAAAGCTTCCTTTTTAACTCTGATGTCCAAAATGTATGAACCATTGAGTACCTCGAAGAGACCCTCATACGGATGCTGAAATGCTACTTGGTATGCTCCTTTCTATACAAAAACATACTCATTCCTGCAGGTTCTGGGATATATAGACCCTGACCTGACCGTGTCGAGATGTCACTTTGGGCGCTATGGAACCGAACTTCTCACAGGACTTGCTTAGGATCACAGCAGGCATATCCTCCCATCTGATACAAATTCTCCTGGAACCATCAGGGGTGTGCCGTAGACCAGCTCTGTTGATGAGATACCTATATCGTTCTTAAGTGTTGTTCATTTGCCCAAGAGTATCCACGGCAATTTGCCAACCCTATTAGGGCCCTGCAGATGTGCCATAAGGGCTGATTTCAAATGCATGTGGAACCTTTCTACTGGTCTGTTGGATTGTGGGTGGTATGCAGTTGTGTGGTGCAGCTTGGTTCCAAGCAGGGTGGCCATTGCTGACCACAGGCTTGACATGAATTGGGTACCCCTTTCAGATGTGATGTATGCTGGCAGACTGAAATGTGATATCCAGGCGGAAATGAGGGCCCTGGTGCAGGTGTCAGTAGTCATGCCGTCCATTCGAATCACCTCAGGCCACTGCGCAGCCTGATCCACTATAGTGAGAAGAAAACAGGAACCACGTGACACTGGCAGGGGGCCTCCAATACGTCGGCTCAAAAGATTGTAGGGTGGCTTTTGAGTGTTGCTGGACTTCAGATGTCTGGCAACGAATCCATGTCGTCAGCCAACTGCTGACCTGTTTTCGAAGGCCATGCCACACAAATCTGTTGGCTACCATCCAGACAGTCATTCTGATCAATAGATGTGCCAACCTGTGTACTGCGTCAAATACCTGCCACCTCCAGACCACCAGAACGATTGAGCGAGGATGACCTATAGGTACATCACACAGGTGTTTGCGTTTCCCCCAGACCGACCGGAACTTATTTCAGCTGCAGGTTTGAGTCTCCTGTTCCATAATGCAAAATTTCTTCATCTCCCTGTTGCGCTTTTGTAAGTGCTACGTAGTCCACCCCTTGGGCAAAGGTCTGAATGGATGGTATCGCCAGGCAAGACAGCGCATTTGCCACAATATTGGCCTTTCCTGAGATGTGTTCAATGGCCAACATGAACTCAGAAATAAATGATAATTGTCTCTGTTGATGAACCGACCATGGATCTGATTCCTTAGTGAAGGCAAATGTAAGCGGCTCTGTAAAAGCCATGAAATGCCTGCCATGAAGTACCTGAACTGTCTGATAGCTAGACATAGTGTCAACAATTCTCGATCAAAGCACTGAACTTGAGTTCTGGTGGTCTTAGGTGCTTGCTAAAGAAAGTCAATGGGTTCCAATGCCCATCGATGTCCTGTTCAGGCAGCCCTCCTACTGCTATACTGAATCTACTGTCAGGGCTGTCAGGACACCCATTCTTGGGTGGACCAGCAATGCAGCATTAGCCAGTGCTTCCTTGGCATTCTTGAATGCTGCCAACGATTCTTTACATTCCCTTACCTTGCCTGACCCTGCAAGCCGCTGATGGTAGAAACTGGTGATAAAAGTTTACCATTCCAACAAATTCCTGGAGGCCTTTAAATGTGCTGGGCTGAGTGAATACCCGGATCGCCTCGACCTTTGCCGGTAGTGACTTTGCTCCAAGTTTGTCGATTCCATGGCTCAGAAAATCAATGGTCGCTAACCCATATTGACACTGGCCGCGTTAATGGTCAGCCCAAATTAATTCAATGAGTGAAGAGCCTGTACAGCTGCGATAGATTTTCCTGATGACTGCGGCTAGCAAATGTATGTCGTCTGGGTATATGAATGTAAAGTCGAGATCGTGTCCCACTCTGTCCATTAAACATTAGAAAGTGTGTGTGGCATTCTTGAGTCCAAAAGGCATCCCTTCTGAATTCAAAAAGGCCAAAGGCTGTAATAATAGCCATTTTTGGAATGTCATCCGGGTAGATGGGGATCTGATGATATCCCTGGACCAGGACCACATTGGAAAAGATGTGGGCTCCCTGTAGGTTAGTCACCAAGTCCTGTAAATGCGGTATCTGGTAATGATCCGGTTCTGTAAACTCATTCATTCTGTGGTACTCACTGCAAGGTCTCCATCCGCCTGCGGCCTTGGGTACCTTGTGGAGCAGGGAGGCCCAGGAGCTATCAGACCATTGTACAGTACCCATCGTAATTATTGTGGGGAATTCCACCAACAAGCTGGCAAACTCATTCTCCAAAAGAGAAACGGAGTCTAAAGGCAGGACTGGCAGCTTGGCCCCACCTAGGGCAAAGGTCTAGAAGGTGTTGGTATGAATGAGCCTTTGTCCCTTCTAGATCAGCCAGCAGGCCGTGTGCTTTGAGACAAATCATCTCCCAGTAGCAGTTGTGCAACCGCAGCCAATGTGATTGTCCACATGAACTTAGTATCGCTGAACTGAAGCAGGATCCTACACGTGCCAAATGTCTGGATAGTACGGCAATTTTGGCTTTCAGTGATGGCCTGGGATTTCTGTTACATATATCACACCCTGAAGGGGAAGCACACTGATCTCAGCCTCTGTATCCAACAATAAACGTCAGTCAGACATATAAAAGTCTGTCTTGGTGGCCAACCACCATAACCATTAGCATCGGCTTGCCCCATTATTTTCCTGAAATGCATAGGGAGGCCAGCAGTGGCAAGCTTCTGTAACCCATCGTTAATGGTAGAAACACCAATGGGTGCTATCTTTATCTGAACAGATTTGATCGACCCTGCCGCCACTCTAATGTTGGAGTCACACTGTCCTGGAAGCGGGATCTGATGACTTGTCCTACAGATATCACACTTTCATTGGGTCACCAATGTTGCAAAAAATTCTATACTGAGCTATCACAGATATCAGTTATTATATTGTCAAGTTGATGTATACACAGGGACTATGTACATATTATGAAATCTAGTGCAAAACTAACACCTCCAGGCTGGGCTTATATACATCACTGCTTCTGTCAAATGGACAGGAAGTGACATCACTGGTGATGTCATCAGCCCAGTTGAAAACCTGTGTTGGCTGCAGGTGAATTTCCTGCACTTTCCACACCATGTCTGCCATTTTGGGAGTTGGTTGACTTGCTGGTAAGTGGGTTGCCACAGTCTATTTATATTCACAGAGTTCAACGTGGTTCGGGAGATAAGTGCAAAGCTTTCCTTTACTTAATCTTTAAATTTAAGAATACTATGATTAGATTTAGAGTAGTTAAGAAGCCTTCATTAATTAAAAGATTGAGTTCAAGAGTCATGGGGAATGTTACAGTTCTATAAAATCCTGATTAGACCACACTTGAACCATTGTGTTCAGTTCTAGCTGCCTCCATACAGAAAGAATGTGGAAGCAATGGAGAAGGTGCAGGGGAGATTTAGTAGGATGTTGCCTGCCTTGGAAAATACATCCTATGAGGCAAGGTTATCTCTTTGTAAAAGGTCTACAAGATTGAGATGCATCAATAAGGTGGACAGCTAGCATCTTTTTCCCATGGCAAGAGTAATAAACGTCAGAGGACATCTGTACCCAATGTGGGGAGGAGAGATTAGAGGAGATGCTGGGAGCAATGTTTTTTTTACACAGCGCAAATAGTGAGAACCTGGAATGCATTTCCAAGGGCAGTAGTGGATGCTGGTATAAATGGGGCATTTAAAAGACTCTGAGACAGGCACAAGCATGAAAGAGGTAGGGAAGTATTAGATTTTTGAGTAGGTTGCCACATCATTGTGGGCTGAAGGGCCTGTTTGGTTCTGTAATGTTCTATGCTCTCATCTTCATATCATAGGAAGTTGCTCTTGCAGGCCTGGTCTTTGACAGATGCACTGTGAGTGAGGTTGGACCAATGCCTTGACAGCAAAGAGCATTGCCTTGAAAAACAGCAAGCTCCAAATGTTGCCACAGGGTCCAATGTTTCATGAGATTTTATTTGTCTGACAGTAGATTGATAAAAGTGATTTGAATCAGGATGTTGTAACAACCTACACTTTAAGTATAATGGTAGAGAAATATCTGGGCCCACAAATGAGACATCATCCAGTGGTTCACACATGATTAATATTGCCGTTGTGATATTCTAGCTGCAGAATTGATGCAGGATCTCAAATGCTGGAGTTGGCCACAACTAAAGGGTAAGCGGGCTGCTCCAGAATCCAAATCGAGCTCTTGCAATGACATGTAACTCAAGTGAGGCTACTTGTGTTACATCTTTCCAACCGAGGAGTCTGAACTTTGCGTGTCCCTGTCTGGAGTCCAGATCAAGTGGAACATCCTCCCACCTTTGGCAGCCATTGTTATGAGAACCCGAAACACCACCGCAATTTAAACAAAAAGCATCAGGGCATGATTTCTACATGTAGGTATCAGGAAGGCCAAGAAGTATAATTCTAATACACTTGATATGTTGCACATTAAAAGCATTTAAAACTCCATATATGCAAATCATGCAATGTGACGGACCCCTCTGAACTGGAGACCTCCATATGTGCAATGCCTCCTTTTCAAACTGCAGGGGCTAATGCCTTGGTACAATAGGAAAGATTGACATCGAGTGGCACATGCACGGCTTTCTTTCTGCCCTTAGACATGTGGCAGTGTTCATCTTACTCAGGAAGGCCAGCTACCATTGTCCACCTTTATGTAAGCCTCATCTCCCATCTGGGATATGTCCAACATGGATGGCTCTCTCCCTTTCACAGATCCAAAATCAAATCTCACCTTTTATCATATTCAATTAATACCTTTCCTGGGTCTGGACTCCTTCATGTCTTATTCTTGGGCCTCCCTGTTTTTTGCTTCTTCCTTGAAGAAGGGCTCAGGCCTGAAACGTCAGTAATATACATTTACCTCTGGACGTTACGAGACCGGCCAAGTTCCTTCAGCATTTCTGTCCGATTTTACTGCAATCACCGTGCCTGCAGACTTTGCTGTTTCACAACATTAGTGTAACTACTGAAGCTGGATCAACTCTACACAAGGAACACATTGCCTGTCCTAGTGTTCCTTCCATTTATCGCTTATTGTTTCAAATAGGTTAGTTCTGTTGCCAATTAACTGGGGTACTCACAAGACACTTCACAGTTAATATATTTGGTACATTTAATATGTTTACATCCTGATGAATCTCCAAATATAAAACAGGCTCTGCATTACATTCTTATTTAGTCATCATCTTTTATTTCATATTTGAAATCCCCGTGTGAATTGAAGTGATCACTCTTTGCAGAGGGGTGAATTGAACTTTTATTACGCTGCTCAAGGTTTGTAATGAAGTTTAACAGCAATAAGCTCTATTATTGCAGGAGATGTTCTCGTCACCTCATTGCAGGAAGGATGTGGAAGAGGGTGCAGAGGAGATTTACCAGGATGCTGGCTGGATTGGAAAATATGTCTTGTGAGGTTAACAGAGCTGGGACTTTTTTCTTTGGAGTGAGGAAGGGTGAGAGGAGACTTAATAGAAGTCTAGAGGCATACATCCATAGATAAAGTAGATAGCCAGCACTTTTCTCCCAGGGTGGGAGTAGCAAACACCAGATGGCATCTGTGCACAGTGAAGGGACAAAATTTTTGGGGACATATCAGGGGTAAGATTTTTTTTAAACACTGAATGTTGAGGGTGTCTGGAATGCTTTTCCACTGGTGATGGCGAAAGCTTAAACATTCGGGGCATTTCAAAGACAGGTGCATGGATGAAATAAAAATAGAGGATCGCAAGGTAGAAATATAAATGTCGGCACAAAATTGAGGGCCAAAGGGGCCTGTACTGTTCTATCGACAGATGGGAAGTCCCAAAGGTCACATATTTCTCTGTGGTTGAAAAATATGGTGCTGCTCATTTGTATCAAGTCACCACAGGGATGGACAAGTCTCTCCTTGAAAGTGTTTGAGAATAAAGTTAAAACAAATAAAAGCCTTCTCCACATATTTTACTTCAGGCACATTATCTCAAATTGGAAGAGTCTTTAAATATATATAAAAAAAATGTTTGCCAGAAACTTTTTTGGATCACTCAACAGCAGCTGGGGGTTCACAAGAAGTGTCAATCTACAAAAACCATCCTCGTTAACTTGCAGTAATGTTTTCAGATCTGGTCACTTAATTACAGGAAAAATGCGGAAGATTTAGAGAGTGAGAGAGAGCGAGCAGAGGATATTTACCAGAATACTGCTTGGATTGGAGGACATGACTTATGAAGCAAGTTTGACAGAACTCGGGATTTTCTCTTTGGCTCAATGAACAATGAGAGGTGACTCAATAGAGGTCTATGAGATTATGAGGGGCTTAGGGTGGACACTATTTTCACAGGGCGACAAAAACCAATACCAGATGACACTAGTTTAAAGTGAATAGAGAAAACTTAAAAAACACTGGTTTTTTAAACACGGAGTTGTGAGAGCCTGGAATTCATTGCTGGGGTTGATGGTGGAAGCTGGTATAACAGGAACATTTGAAAGAATCTGTGATCGACACATAGATGTAAGAAACATAGAGGATAATGGGTGTGAGGTAGGGAAAAATTAGATTGATGGTAGAGTAGATTTACATAGGTTGGCACAACATCATAGTTCAAATGGCCTGTACTGTGCTGTAATATTATCTGCTCCATGTTTAATTTGGCCTTTCTCAGCTTGGACCACTTTTCCTGAGGAGTTTGAATTATAGCATTCACGGAGAGATGATTTTCCTTAACATCTAAATACACTGGTTTTCCTTAACATCTAAATACACTGGTTTTCCTTAACACCTAAATACACTGGTTTTCCTTAACACCTAAATACACTGTTTTTTCTTAACACTAAAATATGCTGGCTGAACACTAGTTTTCCTTAAAACCTAAATACGCTGGTTAAACACTGGTTTTCCTTAACACCTAAATACACTGGTTTTCCTTAACACCTAAATACACTGGTTTTCCTTAACACCTAAATACACTGGTTGAACACTGGTTTTCCTTAACACCTAAATACACTGGTTTTCCTTAACACCTAAATACACTGGTTTTCCTTAACACCTAAATACACTGGTTTTCCTTAACACCTAAATACACTGGTTTTCCTTAACACCTAAATACGCTGGTTGAACACTGGTTTTGCTTAACACCTAAATACACTGGTTTTCCTTAACACCTAAATATACTGGTTTTCCTTAACACCTAAATATACTGGTTTTCCTTAACACCTAAATACGCTGGTTTTCCTTAACACCTAAATATGCTGGTTGAACACTGGTTTTCCTTAACACCTAAATACACTGGTTTTCCTTAACACCTAAATACACTGGTTTTCCTTAACACCTAAATACACTGGTTTTCCTTAACACCTAAATACTCTGGTTGAACACTGGTTTTCCTTTACACCTAAATACACTGGTTTTCCTTAACACCTAAATATACTGGTTTTCCTTAACACCTAAATACGCTGGTTTTCCTTAACACCTAAATATGCTGGTTGAACACTGGTTTTCCTTAACACCTAAATACACTGGTTTTCCTTAACACCTAAATACACTGGTTTTCCTTAACACCTAAATACACTGGTTTTCCTTAACACCTAAATACACTAGTTTTCCTTAACACCTAAATATGCTGGTTGAACACTGGTTTTCCTTTACACCTAAATACACTGGTTTTCATAAACACCTGTATATCTCAACAATATTCCAGGAAACTGACAAGAAAAGCATAAGTCAACCAACAACTAGATCAATGTTTTTATTTATTAATTTTGATTTCCAGCTAATTAGGCAGCATTAACTTTTGGAGAGAAAGTTCTGACATTTCAAGTTGCCACATTTAACATGACACATTAAGGACACCTGAGGATGGGATGCCTGCTCATTCACATGGTGTGATCAGCTGACCCAAACAGGCCTGATGATTGGCCGGACACATGATAACTAACCTGTACTCCACCGCTGAAAGCTAATCAGTCCCTCTCGCCACTGTCAGTGGAACAGGGTTCGTCATCCACCCAGGAGACAACAGGGGTCTAAGGAGTTACATTAGAACAGGGTGAGTAGAAGCAAAAAAAAGCCATTCTGCAATACACTAATCTGTTGGAGAGTCTCAACATGTTACTCTGCATCCATAGGAAGGAAAGAGGAACCAATGTTTCAGGTCATCCTTTCCTTGATGCCTACTTTACCAAATCATTGTGTTAGTTCTACCCTCTGCACCAACTTTATCCCCTTTGATTTCCCTCATACAGAAAAATCTCCACTGGCCAAATTTCAAGCCATCGGCAGCTTCAAGCAACTGACAAAAAAAAATCACAGGACACAAATAGGTAAAAAAAATATGAAAGTTTGTATAAAACTCAATTGATCTTAGTCTTGAACCCACTCGGTGACTAAGCCTTCCTGGGTGCTGAAGTCTATGGACATTCATTTCAAAGATCAGGCTTCAAGATTTCAAATTCTGTGCCAGAGGAGGAAGGGAATAGGGAAAAAAAACAAGACGAAGGAAATCAGGAAAGAATGAGAGGGGGAGGAGGAGGCTGGGCAGCAGTCAAAAATGATTCATATCGAATCTTGGCCCTGACTCACTGAGGGCATAATTGCGGATAGTTTGAAGACCGCTCTAGGCTGTCAAGCTCGGGCAGGATCTGCACAGTAAGAAGTCAAACATGAAACTCTGCAAACACCATGAGTGAAGTAAAAATGCTCGAAGAACTCAGCAGGTTAAACAGATTAAGTAGCCAATATAAAAAATGCATAACTGACCATTTTGCGCTTGAGGCCTTTATCAAGGTAGAGAAAAATGTCACCAGGCATCCGAATAAAAAGTAAAGGGGCGAGGTGTGGGGGAGGGAAGAGGAGGAGCATGGTAAATGGCATAGTGTTGGAGAAAAGATTTCTGTTGTCCTACTTGCATGTTTTGTCCAAGTTTTAAATGCTTACCCATAAATACACACAAAAAATGTTATGGTACACATGCACCTCCTTACGCGAATTGGTCTCCGAATGCCGGATTCGCCTTTTACACAGCAGGGATTCTGGAGCTGTTGCTAGGTTTGCTGCCGGGGAATAAAAACCCAGGATTGGAATAATCCCTCCATTCCATCTTAGTGCTTTATAGACACTATAAAGGAGTAAGTGTCCCAGAACGAAAGCGCTATATAAAAAGTTTACAGTACTTGTGCATAATTCATCTTATCATGTCCAATTAACATCTTTTGTCTGTTGGTCTGGATCCGTCCTCCTCCCATTCTTCCTCATTCCTTTCACCAGCCTTTAATTCTGCCTGTTTTTTTTTTCTCACTCATACATTGAGGAAGGGCTCAGGCCCGAAACGTCGGGAATACATCTTTACCTCCTACAGGCACTTCGAGAGTGGCTGAGTTCTTCCAGCATTTCTGTGTTTTGACTACAATCACAGGGTCTGCAGACTTTCATGTTTCACTCCATGAAGGTGGTGGCTCAGGTGGACAGGGTGGTGAAGACAGTATTTGGTATGTTCCCCTTCATTAGGAGTGGCCTGGAATTCAGAAGCTGCTATCACACTGCAAATATATTATGTGTAGTTCTGGCTGCCCACCTTTTTGCAAGGATATCAATAAGTTAGAAGGAATGTAGAGGAGATTAACTGTGGAGCTGCTAGGACTAGTTATAAGGAGAAGTCAGATAGGTTAGGTCTTTGTTCTCTGAAGTTTCGGAGGCCAAGGGGTGACATTACAGAGGCTGATACAATCATATAGTATCACAGTCTTTGATTCAAAAACTAGAGGGCACACGTTTAAGGTGAGAGGCAAGAGGTTTGACATCAGGAGCAATTTTTAGACTCCAAGGGCAAGCTGTATCTTGAAAGAGCTGCCAGAGAAACCTTTGGAAGTGGGCACACTTGCAAGATTCCAGAGACATTGGGAGGGTGAGAACGATTAAATGCAGGCAGAAGGGACTGCTCCAGAATAACATCTTGGCTAGTATGGATGTGTTGGGCCAAAGAGTCTGTTCCAGACTCTATGACAGAATGCAACTTCCAGCTTTCACCTTGGTAATTACTGCTTCCAGCAGAAATCCTAACTTTCTGCATCTCTGATCGATGCTGTCATTCAGATGCCTTGTTTCCCAGGTGGCAAATCAGCCCGTTGATCCTGGTAGGGGAGTAAAACTTTCTTCTCCTGATGTCCAGATACCTGTTGGCTAATGTTGGTCAGACGAAGGATTGCTAGGCAAACTTAACAGGTCAGACAACATCCATGGGTAGAAATAGGTTTTAAGGATTTAGTCACCAGTCAGATTTATGTCGTGTCAGTTATTCACAAAATTAGCTCCCATGGATTAACTCTAATGCAATAAATAGTAGGTTTGCATTACCTGCACTTTGAGCTGTTAAAATGTTCCATTTGCCTGCATCCTGTGCTAGGTTCAACAGCCTGAGATAACATCCAGCTCTGTTTAATGTGGTCCATTTCTCCAAATCCTCACCACCCCCCCCCCCCCCCCCCCCACTGGACTCTTCAAATAGTCCTTTGGAATAACTGATCATGAATGGTGCCCAATTTGAAGAGTTGGAAGAAACTCAAATTTATATATGAACTTGCTGCAAAAATTTGTGTCAGCGTGGATAATGAGAGGTCAAAGTAGCTTGGCTAAAGGGATCAGATTTTCGGAGAGCTGGCCCAGATGGATGGGCTGAATTTCCTCCATTCGCCCCTTTTGGAATCCAGTGTTTTTTTTATGCATGTGTTAGTACTGCTAAGAAGAGACCCATGCAGATAATCCAAAGCACCAATGAATTCCTTCTTCTTTTCCCAGATGTGACTGAGCTGGCTGTGAATTTCCTGGATTATCTGTTTCCATGTCAGGTTCCTAGGTAGGTGTACATTTTTCTCTAACTTGTCTCACTGTGAATTTAGTCAGGAATTTTTTGCCTGCCCTTTGGTTGTGCACAACACATTTATGCACTTGGCAGGATGCATTGAATAATATCCAGCAACCTGTTTATTTATTTTCTCGTAAACTGTCATGCCCTAAGTAATTGGTGAGCCTGTTCTGTTAAATTCCCTCCAGCCATGTTCAATGGACTGTGTTGCTGCAGGGAGGTGGTGAGAGAGCAGCTTAAATATAAATATGCATCATAAATGCACTAAAGCATATCATTTTGTTTTAAATTTTGAAAATCAAGTTTCATGAGCTACTGTAAAATATGTTTCAGTGACTGCGCTTAATACAAGTAAATTCCATTTCCCAGTTGCTGGGATTTTATTGGAATTTACACAACAGTGTTTTGTCCACTAACCAACCTCAGAAACCAAGCAGCCAGCAGAGAATGTGACAGCTCAGGGAAGAAAGGATTCTTTAACCTGCATTTTATCTGCCATTTCAATCTTGTGGCCTGTATGTGTCTGGTTTTGGGAGTGCACTAGAATTGGTTTGGCACCATTGTTTAATATTCTGATTCACACAACAAACTTGTATTCATGTTCTGCTATTCTGATGGTTCCCCGAGCAACCGTATAGCAACTGGAACCCAGAAGGGTAAAGAAAACGTTAGTAAAACATGAAAACCTGCAGGCACCGTGATTGAAGTGAAAACGCAATACTGGCAAAACTCAGCAGGTTAAACAGTGTCTTTTAGGCTTGAGGCCATTCGTCAAATAATGTATGAGAACATTTAGGCAGGTAATCAAACAAAATTTTGGTGGGGGGGGGTAGGTGTGTGCAAACTACACAGACTGTACAACAAGCTTTAAATAGCTGGCTCCATGTATCTGGTTCTCTGAAGGGGCCGGCTTGAGTCTTTATATGGGCAACTGGCAGGTGGGGCCAGTCTCTCAGGTTACCTACCTGCAGGTACAGTGGTTGCCCCCTGCGGTAGGCTGGTGGGAGTGTGGCCAGTATCATCACAGTGGGGTGGGTGGGGGGGAAATAGGGGGAGAAACACAGTCCCCCAGGCAGGAGGTAATAGGTGGATAAGGGAGGGCACAACTGAAGGTAGAGGAGAGGGGGATGGCTCTGTTAAAGGGGAGGGAAGGGGATGGAGAGCTGGAGGGATGGGAAAGAGAGGGAGAATGGGGAGTGGGCTAGCAGAAACTGCAGAAGTCGATGTTAATGCCATCCAGTTGGAGAGTGACCAGACAGAAAATTGGATGATGCTCTTCCAATTATTGAGTGGTCTTGGTTTGACAGTGCATGAGACCATGGACAGATATGCCAGTGCAGGAGTTAGGCACAGAATTGAAATGATTGGCCACTGGAGATCTCTTGTCATTGATGCAGACTGAGCAAAGGTGCTCAGCGAAGTGATCTCCCAGTCTGCATCCAGCCTCTCTGAGGTAGAGGACATGACAGGAGTGCCGGGGGCAGTAGATGACTCCCGTGGATTCACAAGTGAGGTGCTGCTTCACTTGGCAGGACTCTTTGGATCCACAAATGGTGGTGAAGGAGGAGATGTGTGGGCAAGTGTGACATTTCCTGCGGGTGCAGAGGAAGGTTCCAAGGGGGTGATTAATGGGAAAGGAGGAGTGGGCGGGCAAGTCATGGAGGGTATGTTCCCTACAGAAGGCAGAGAGGGGAAGATGTGTCTGATGGTGGGATCACATTGTCGGTGGCGGAAATTACAGAGGGTAATATGTTGGATGCAGAGGCTGGTGGGGTGGTAAGGGAGGACAAGGGGAATTCTTTCCTCAGAGATTTAACTTTCACATTCTGATATCGTCTTTGATAACCTTGTTTGCTGTATTTCCTCTTTAAAATTAGTTTCATTGTATTCTAGGTACAGTAAAACCTCATTAGAACGCGATAGTTGGGGTCCAAGATTTCATACGCAGAACAGATGCATATATGCCATGATTCATGAAGCAGGAAAACAGAACACTGTGACTCAAACCCTATAATAAGACCTTTAAACTCCACATATTAACATACACATTTTGTAAATGAGTCATGAGTCCATTTTTCAGTTTGGCATCCTAAAATCAATGTATGGGGTCCACAGACAGCCGCGCTATAAGCAATTCCGCGGATTAATGAATCACGTTCTAATGAGGTTTCACTGTGGTCTATAAACTATATGAAGTTTAATAGCACTTCTACTTCTCAATTTTATCTCTCGAGATACAAAGTTCTTGTCTGGTTTTGTTCATGGACTTCTGGACTGACATTACGACTGTATTCACTTGTGCATTTGTACTCCCAGAACCATTTGCAACTCACTTCACTTCGATGTTTCACCTGCTCTGTGACCCCAGAATAAGTGCAGGTTCTTCGCACACATCTGTGTGGATAATCACCTGTCAAAAAGATTAACATTCTGTACTTAGCAGGCGTGTCTCACTGAGGACAATACGGCGATCAAATACCCCAATTAACGTTCAACCCCCATATGTTTTTGATAGATGGGAGGAAACCAGAGTACCCAGAGGTAACCCGCATAGGGAGAACATACAAACTCCTGACAGACTGCACCAGATTCGAAAATGGGTCGCTGGTGCTGTAATATCTTGCATTAACCGTGCCACCCTTTTACCTCAGTGTTTCTCAGTTAAAAAGAGATTTC
Source organism: Narcine bancroftii (assembly GCF_036971445.1). NCBI lineage: Eukaryota > Metazoa > Chordata > Chondrichthyes > Torpediniformes > Narcinidae > Narcine > Narcine bancroftii. The sequence goes on from NC_091470.1 coordinate 167,517,623, forward strand.
AGAATCAGAATTTATTATCATGAACATGTCACGAAATTCAATTTTTGCATCAACTTCACTGTACGCATAATTAAACAAAGCACTTGGCAAAATTAATTAAAAAGTGCAAGAGAAAGACCAAGTATGGTTCATTGTTTATTCAGAAATCTGATAGCAGTGGGGAACAAGCTGTCCCTGTGCTGCTGGAGTGTACATTCTCAGGGGCTTGTACCCTTATCCTAATGGTAGCAGTTTGAGGAGGGCATGGCCTGGGTACTGGGAGGTCCTTGAGGATGGAGGATGGGGGATGCTTTTTAAAAATGCCATCTCTTGTAGATGTCCTCAATGGAGTGAAGTCTGGTGCTTGTGATGTCACTGGCCAAATTAACAACCGTCTGGAGTTTTATCTTGCCCTGAGAGTTGGCACCTTTGAACCAGTCAGTGATCAGTGACGAACTGAATCTCCTCAAACTCTTCACTATCTGCACATTGGGCCATTGCTAGTACAATCGATAAAGTTTAAGAGCTGCAATTTGAATTGTATTGTTCATTGTCACATGTTCTGAGAATCAGGGAAAGACGTTTTGTGTGTTATCCAGGCAAGTCAACATAACAGACCAGTCAGTGCAAGAATAAAAACAATATTACAATAAAGCAAAAATGAAGAGTGAAAAAAGCACAATTATATGGTGTGAGACTTCAAAATTCCTTTATTGTCATGTAATATTACACAAAATAAGGCAGACAGAAGCCTCTTTTACACAGCTGGTAAAAGACAGGAACTGACTGTCTTTCAACCACTTCACCTAACTGTATAAATCCAAAGGTGGGATAGGGAGGTGGGTGGGGGGGGAGTGCATTTTCATCCCATGTCTGATACTACCAAGATAGATTGTATCAGAACCGATGTGTTTTGCAACAGCTTCTGTCTAAAAGGGTTACCAGGCTTGCTGGGACCAGGACAGTCAAGGACTGTGGCGCATTGATGACATAGAAAGTGTGTGACTTACCAGTGGGAGATACAAACTTGAACCGTGCAGTGAGCTGGGATTCACTGGTGGTGTGTTGTGCTGAGGGCTGGCCCGCCCCCATCTGCTCACATTTAACCCAGGTTTCCCACCTAAACCCAGAACCCTTCTGAAGACCACGGTGATACCCTACCCTTAATTACAAGCTAATAAAAGCATTTGATCTCCCTCCAGTCATTAGTGCTTTTATTCACTCTACAAACTGGTAGTAATGAGTATGTTGTACATCACACAGGATGGCGACGCTGTAATGCTACAGGTCCTGCCTCCTTTTGCTCCAAGATGCCGGCTTGCTTATGAAAAAGGTTTCACTGACCCGGCATTGTTCAGGGTGAACAACCCAAGCTGCCTTTAAAGATGGGTCATTCACATGCCAATTAAGTGAGTTTTCAGTGTAAAAAGACCTAAAGCATTCCTAATAGTGTCAAATGGTGCCCTCCACGGTACGAGAGAAAGAGAAGCCAAAGAGAGTCCCTTCAAAGTTGCTGAGTGTTCGTGGATTCATCTCCAAGGCTCTCCTAACCTTTGCAGCAGGCACAGGATCCCATATGGGTCTCCCGACCATGTCACCTGCAGACTGTGTGGGTCCCCTCAGCCACTGAGCCCCTCTCTGGTTCGCTGCTGCAGACACCTACCCTGTCGGGTCATCTCCTCCTCAACGGGGAGCATTCTTCCCATTTCTAGTGAGCGGCCACCACCACTTTGGGCACAGATCTCTGCGGTGGCAGGACTGTAGAAGGCACCTCCGTGCTGATTGATTGTCCTGTACTGGGGAGGGTGCCTGTGAAATAGTCACCTTTATTCAGGAGTCTGTGGGAGTTGCCAGTGGGTGTGCCCAATCTGATAAATATATATCTACAGTGGTTTACCACATTCATCCCTTGTTTTTGAAAGGAGTCCAGTGGGGTGATGATATAACTACAAGTTGAGTCTTTCCGCTGGTCTAGTTTTCCACTGTGACCGTTGTAGTACCGGCTGTGACTGCTGCACAGGGGTCCTGAGACAGTCTGGGATGCCTGTATGTAGTTATCAGCTTTGGGCTGGTGGGTGTACGTCAGAGTCTGGTGTGTTGTCATTGGGCTTGGGGTAATGTGGGTGCATCATTGGTGTCGAAAGGGGAAAAGAGTCCAGGAGTGAGTGAGAGTGTCAGGATCAACCGTGTGTCAGTGAGCCAATTAGAAGGTCAGAGTAGTTCATTTGGGTGGGGGAATTGAAGAATGCAATGTTGTTTCCAGTGAATAATCAGTCGACTTCATGGTGTGCTGGAAGAAACGAGTGAGTGCATACTTTATTTGTTTGCAAGCTGGGGTAAGTCGGTTTCATTACATGTTCACTGATCTCTGAAAAATGTTTCCATCTGAACTCCTTTCAACCTCCTCCCACTCACCTTAAACCTTGTCCCATTTCATTTAGTTGAGTTTACATTGAGAAAAATATTCCTATTATCTATGCCTCTAATGGGGGTATATTCCACACTCAAATCACCCCTCAGACCCCTTTACTCGACGTGGGGGGGGGGGAACCCAAGCTTATCTTGTAAAAGCCAAGCTCTCTAATCTAGGCAACATTGTGCTGAATCTTCCCTGCAACCTGCCCAGCACATCCTTCCTATATTGTGACTAGCAGACATCCCAACTCGTTTATTATATAGGCTGTTCAATGAATGCCTTCTTCGTCATCCTATCCATCTGCATTGCCATTCTCAGGGTAATGTGGACTTTTCTGATCATCAACATTCCTCAGGGGCCTATCAATTACTGTGTATGCCCTATCATATTCATAAATGCATTACCTCACTTATTAGGGTTAAATAGCACCAAATTTTGCTGTGCCCAAACCCCAGCTGATATGTATCCTGTTGTAGCTGTTACAATGTTCTTCATTATGTACAACACCAACAATTTTGTGTTATCCACAAACTTAACACTTCCAAAATTCATAAAATACAAAACCCTTTCCACTCTGTGAGCTTCTATTTTTTTCTGGATTGTCAAATAAGTCTTATGAGGCAAGGTTCGCAGAGCTGGTGCTTCTTTTTGGAGAACAGAAGGATAAGAGGAGGCTTAATAGAGGTCTACAAGATTATGAGAGGCATAGATAGGGTGGACAGCCAGTGACTTTTTTCCCAAGGTGGGAATAGCATACACCAGAGGATGTTTGTACAAAGTGAAGGGAGGGAAGTTTAGGGGAGTCATCAAGGGTGTGTTTTTTTTTTTACACCACATTGTGGAGGCCTGAATTGCCTTGCCAGGGAAAGTGGTGGAGGCTGGAACATTGAGGACATTTAAGAGACTCTTACAGGCACATGGATGGAAGAAAAATAGAGGGTTATGGGGTAGGGAGGGTTTGGTACTTTATTAAGGAATAAATTGGTTGACATAACATCGGGGGCTGAAGGGCCTGTACTGTTTTGTAGTATTCTGTGTTCTATATCCAAGTTGTTAATATGCAATCATCAAATTTTATGACACTGATCCTTGTGGTACACTACTGGCCACAGAGGAGTTTTAAACTATTGTAGCCTCTATGTTTAAGAGAATCTCACATTTTGTGGATATCTATATTTTATGGAAAGCTTCACAAGGATTTTGCACAGAACATGAAGGGATATTTTGCCTGTCTGAGTGATCTCTCAAAAAGTTTGGTGTTAGCCTACCTACCAATGCTTTTGAAAGGTCATGGGATTGTCTCCACCACAGAACTACACACTGAGCTTCAGAGAACTGTTTCTCGAATGCTTTGTCTTGCTATACCCTATCTTGAACAAGCACTGACACCACTGCTGTGCTGTGATTGGGTGCTGCCAGTTGGACACTCTTCCCGAGTCCGATCCTACCCATAGCCCTTTGCACGTTCCCCATTTCACTCCGCCTCGATCAGTCAACGAGGTTGATGGCTGTTCCAGTCTATAGCTAATAAAATCCTCTTAGTTTCACACAAACAGACCTTTGTGATTATTGATGGAGCATCAACCACCAATTAGGGACACCTTTTTTCATCTTTCCGTTACCAGGTCAATAAATGGATGTAACATTTCTTGTAAACAGCTGTTAATTGACCCCCATGAAATGAATTGGAGTTTTCTAATCCCAGGGAATCTGTCCCATGTAATAATCTATGTGGAGCTGTGGTGTGATTGACAACTACTTGGAAGGCTCACACAGAACAGGTACAAGAAAATCCATCAGAGACATGAGGCATCAATCCAACAAGATGGATGAAGTGCCCTGTAACACAATGGCTTACACACACCACTCGTAGTGATTGGAGAGACATTGTTCTCTGTCAAATAGAGTTTAGGAATGCAAAGGGATGATATGTATTATATGTCAGATGAAGGCTTGTGTAGAGGTATCAATTGCTTTCAGATGGCAGTGAGGAAGTGTACAGGATGGAGGTGGATCATCTAGTTCAGTTGTGTCGCAATAACAATTTTGCACTCAATATTAACAATATGCTAATGACATTAACGATTGTGGACTTCAGTAGGGGGAAATCAGAAGAACATGAACCAGTTCTCATCGAGGTGGTCACCAGTGGAAAAACTTCAAATTCCTGGGGTTAAACACCTTTGAAGATCCATCCTGGGGCTTCCACGTTGATCGAATTACGAAGAAGGCTAAGCATTGGGAGGAGTTTGAGGAGATTTGATATATCACCATGTTCTCTATTTAGTTAACCGATGTAAAGTGTTGATAATGAAATAATGTACTGAAGTAACAGTTGGCACAACGCGATGACATCATGAGTGTTCAGAGTTCGAATCTGGCGCTGTCTGTTATGAATTTGTAAGTTCTCACTGTGTCTCTGTGGGTTTCCACTGGGTGCTCCGATTTCCTCCCTCCCTTTCGAATCTAATGAGGGTATTTGGGTGGCACTGGCTCAAGGGGCCAGAATGGCCTGTTGCTGTGTTGTATATTTAAAATAAATTAAGCACTTAGAAACGTGTGCGATGTTAATCATAACATATACATAGTAAAAAAAGGACATTATTAAATTTCACAAGAGCATTAAAGAGAAATTAACTTATAAAACATTATTAGTATCCTCGGGATGTCAACTGAAGCTAATGAAAGACTTCTGAAGTTTTGTCACTGTTTTCTTGAACAGAGACTATGCCGTGTAATACAGTAAAATCCCTGTTATCTGGAATTCAAATAACTGGCAAAAAAAGAAAATGGGTAAAAAAAAATGAAAGATTAAAAGTGGTGCCCCCTAACAGTTAGTTGGCCAATCACACAACACAAGCAACTGGCAATTCCACTTATCCAACATCTACCAACTAAACCAATGGCTTCTAAGGAGCAATGCATGTTTCACTCCAGTCCAGTGATACCTGCAAACTCTTTAAAGCCTGCCTTTCGATAATTGCGATTGGGCGTCCTATTTCAAACTGTACCTATTTTTTTTTATTATACTTTGGTCTGGGTTCTTCCAGCTAATTGTGTTCGAAGAAATTCGTAATTCTCCGAGTATTTTATAATAAACCAGCATGGTGTTGAACAAATGTGTCACTCCATTTACATCAGAACAGAAACAATTTAAAAATCAATTAGCTTGGCAGAGTTTCACTGCCTTTTGGGTAGCAGGGAAATGAGCAAATAGTGAAAAGCCTGAGAATTAATACAATGAAAATCCATGGGAGTTGGGGAATTAAACACAGAAATTCCAAACATCGTGATTTTGGGAGGAAGAAGAAATTATATTGACCGACTGGGTAACTGTTCAAGCATGTGACACTGCTTATTTTAGAACTACATGTGAGAACAATTATATCTCTATAATATGGTAGAATTCTGGCCATTTCCTGATGTGCATCTTTATCTGATTGGTATGGAGGTGCTGATGCTCAGGTCAAGAAAAAACTCTAGAGGGTTGTTAACTCAACCTGTGACATCACGGGCATCAATCTTCACTCCATCGAGGACATCTACAAGAGGCAGTGTCTTAATAAAGCAGCCTCTATCCTCGAGGACCCCACCACCCCTCATCACTCTACTACCTTTGGGGGGGGGGGGAAGGTACGAGCCTGAAGATGAGCGCTAAACGGCACAAGGGCAGCTTCTTACCCGCTGCCATCAGATTCCTGAATGATCAAAGAACCCAGGCACTACCTCACTTGTAATTTTCTTGCACTACCTTTATTTATTTTGTAAGGTGGTTTATAGAAATCTTGGCTTGGTGATGCTGCCACAAAGTAATGAATTTCGTGATGTGTTCAGGACAATAAATTGTGATTCTTATTCCTTGGTCAGCTGATCTGCATGATGCACAACTCCAGCAACCCAAGTCCTGACCTTTGGTGCTGTGTGTATGGACTTTGCCTGTTTTTCCCATGACCACCTGGGTTTCCTTTTGGTGCTCCCATTTCCTCCCAAGTCCCAAAGACATGTGGGTCATGATCCCTTGTATGCCAGTGAGTCGGAGAACCTAATGAAGGAATGATGGGAATGTTTGAAAAATAAAAGGATCGAGGGTAAGATTTTGCATCCATGATGGTTCATTGAAGCCAGTAGGCTGAAGGACCTTCTTTCGAACTGTACATCTCTACGAGGAATACTAATTGTAGCTTTGAACATGGAACATTACATCACAGTGCAGGACCTTCAGGAAACTTGTGAATTCCTACTCCACAACAATCTAATCTGTAGAATGCCCATAGGTAGTTAGCAGGGGATTACTTAAGGTGGTATGTGAGTGGAAAGAAAAAGGTTAAGAACTACTGATCTAATCCTTCCCTCCCTAACATCGATAACCCTCTATTTTCCTTAACATCCATGGGCTGTCTAGTCAACCTCCAAATCATACCAGCCTCCACCACCACCCGGCAATGCCTTCCAGGGTGGGGGGAAAAACATGCCACTGACATCTCCACTAAACTTTCCTCCATTCACCATAAACCGGTAATTTCTACTGTTGCCCTTGGAGACAGTGTTGTAATTTCTATACTCCCTCTCTCTCCTGAATTGAGCTAACAATATTTCAACTTCTTTGCCCTTCGCTCTTTGTCTGACTCCAGATATTATGACAATTCTAATGGTTTAACCGTATAATTTTATATCATATGGCAGGCAACCAAATACAGTAAAACTCCTGGTATCCACATTTCAAGCAACTGGCAGCCTCAAACCAAAGGCAAAAAAGTGAGGAAAACATTTAAAAAATTAAATGTATAAGAATAAAATAATATGTAAAAATACACATTTAAAATTGTCAAAGTAAATGTTCTCTGATGTAACACACAAACCTTTGGTGAAGATGGGAGTGAATATTCATCCAGAGGAGGGCCTTGGTCGTACTTTGCTCATAGCAGCTGTTGGAATAAAGTTGTGTTTGAATAAAATGGCGTCGCCCAGGATGAAGTGCTGGTTGATGCCGCTCGCTGTTGGGGTGGCTCTCCTTATTCCCTGCTTAGTAAGTCTTTATTAGTATATTATTAAGTATATTATCAGTAGGGCGTATCTGTAAACTTGTGGGAGAGTGGTTTAATTATATCTCATGTTATTGTTTATCTTTTGGGCAGCTCTATGGGGGAGGGGGGAGGGTAGTGTTATGAGCCAGAGGACCCCAAAACCCAGCAGCAACAGAAATTCACCAAGACAAATGGTTACTTAAACAAAGGTTGCTTTTAATTATTAGTTTTTAGAGAGAGATTTGTTCACTGGACACAAACTGATTCCTTCTAATCAGCCACGTCCATGTCGCGCCACATCAGGGTTTTCCAGGTGATAACTTCTTTCTTTCAGGTCACCACAGTTCCTTTTTGTTTCTCTTATCTCAAATGAAACATTAGGCAGACGGTATGTATATGGCCTACACTAAAAAAAACCTGCCCCAATTTTTCTCTTTTTAAAACATACAATATAAAATACAACATAATCTGTAATGGGGGTGGGGGGGGGGGGTGTGTGAAGGAATGCACCTGCAGATGCAGTGACATTTTAATGTTTTCAGAGAATGTGACTGAAAACAGTAAAATGCTTTAACGTTTATATATTCATGCAAGTGATGTTTAGTTCTGTGCAAGTACTGTCATTTAAACAGTCTATTATTAATTCATGTGTTTTAGTTAGGCATTGTAAGATTAAGTCTCAAGCATCCAGAAACACACACTATCTGGCATATACCAATCTCCGTAGGTGCAGGATACTAGGGGTTTTACAGTACAACTTGAATGTTTACAATGTGTTACATACGAACAAAAGCAATGGGAGCAGGATTGGCCTTCTCGCCCAATGAGCCTGCTCCACCATTCAACGAGATCGTAGATTCTCTCGCTGCATCCTTTGTTCCAGCAACCTGCCTTAACCTATAGCTGATTTCGAGACTAAAGCCTGTTAAATTGACAGTTCTTTCTCTTTCACGGATTCTGCTCCATCCTTTTTAGTTCCTCCAGCAGGTTGTTTTTGTTTTTTTGTTTACTGCAGATTCCCTTATGTCTTCATGTTCTAAGTTTTCTGAACGTGAGTAACTCAGCGAGACAATAGCCTGATGTGCGTGGTGGGGTCATTCTGCAATTTTACAAAAAAGTTTGCTGATCATTATTAAACTTTGGTAAACTTGTGACACTTATTTGTTCTTTGATTACACTGGGCAACATACCTTTTTTTAAAAAAAAACGGGACAGTTTCAAGCCCAACACAAAAATAATTTCAGATTTGCTGTAACACGTAGGACTTTGGAGAAACATCAAATGAACTTTTATTGAATTTAGCATGTTTCATGACATCATGATGCTGGCATATCGCGTTAGTTCAACCGACCAAAAAGTGTTTGGCCGCTGATTTTAATTTGTACTGCCTCTCATGCCAGTGTCAAACAATAGTCGGCCAGCATTGATGGATTCCAATGGCCCTGATTCCACTTTTCCATGGTCTCAATGTCCTGGTGAAACCTTTCACCGTTTTTGTCACTGACTGCACCAAGATCAGCTGGGAAGAAGTCCAAGTGTGAATTTTCAATCACCACTTTATGGCTTTGTCTGCTTGAAGTAGACTTAAAATGTGACAGTAAAGTCACAAAAATAGGTTTTATCTAAAAAAAAAACCGCACGTGATAGGTAAAGGTGATGTTCGTGATCAGCAGCCAAAAATCCATTAAGTACAACCAAAAGTGTTCAGGAAGCAAAATTTTAATTCCCTTATGCTATTGAATATGTTTCACAAATCTCCTCTGCTCCTTGGGCACAGGATGGTGTGGTCAAATGTGGTGGTGCATGATATAATCTTGTGCGATTAAAGCATTCACCCAGAAATGATCAAAATTGAGAAACATTAACCCACGATCACTTCCTCTGCTAAACCATGTTCTGAGACGTACTGGATCTCAATCTGCTCACTTGTGGTGCAGAACCCAACAGGTTTCTCCTCAGAGCATTTCAAATATCTGGCAGTAATAAGTTTTCTATCTCCCGTGGTCAATATGTGCTTCTTTTTTTTATAATTAGCCATTTAAATTCTGTATAGCTGTCATCACTGCTTGCCCCTTTCATCATGAGAAATAGTATTACAATCTATAAACTCTTCAACATAGTTATTTAACCTGTCCAATATACAAAACTCTGGCAATGGCCTCAATGCTTCCAAGATGCTAGAATACTCAGTATGAGGTTCTTCCCCAACCTAAATATCTTCATCTGTCAGCTCTGCATTTCCTTTCAATAAAACCTTGTTCTGTCACTGAATTAAATCATTGGTTGCAAGTCTAAGCTTGAGTATATCAGGAAATGTTCTATTATTTTAAAGTTTATCCAATATACGTGCTTGAGATGACGTCTCCTTGCTCAGATTCTTGTTGTAACCAAAACAAAATCCAGTGTATCGGTTAGTGTAATGCTGTTACAGCGGGGTTCGAATCTGACACTGCCTGTAAGGGGTTTGTACCCTCTCCCCGTGTCTGCGAGGGTTTTCTCCGGGTCTTCCAGTTTCCTCCGATCGTTCAAAAAAATAAAGGTACCGGGGTTGTCAGTCATTTATGTGTAATTTGGCAGCACGGGCTTATGGGCCAAAAGGGCCTGTTACTGTACATCTAAAAGAAAATCTTTTATCACTTTCAATCTGAAAATCACTCTGTATTTGCACTCTTATGAGGTTACCTTGACAACTCATCCCCAATCAAATTTTATTTTAAGATTTATTTATGTCATCGTATGAAGGTAGACTGATGCTTTGGCAACTTAGCACCGCGGTTTGTGGCCAAAGTTGAACATCTACCCAATCAAAACATTTGTGACTTTTTTTTTCCCCCTTCCAAAAAGAAAACTTCCTTCACACTTTCTCTCACTCTTTGACATCTTAAGTGAAGTAATCATAGCCTATTGTTTTAAAACATTGTGCGTTTGGTCTATCGTAGAACAATAACATGTCTGATCCCATTATTCAAGGCATCACATGCAAGTTTCAAATATCAAAGACTCACTTCTCAGACCTTTCTCACACAAATCATCTGCTCAGCGTTACCCAATTCTGTCTTCCGTCGGTACAGACAACATTCTCCTTATTCTAAATTCAAAGTATCATCTTCCAAAAGCATGAGCTGTGATATTCCGAATTTTGATCTCTTTAATCCAATAAATCCAACTCCGTGACTGTAGTTTTAATTCGTTGATAAAACGGATAGACATTTTGCATAACTTAGCATTAAGACTTTCGTAATGATGAATAGCAAGGAATTTGCTGTATGATAAAGATATAAAACATATATAAAGAAGCTCAAACTTTAAAGAGATATATAACAATATTTAAAGAGAAACACAATTCAAAGAAAAATTTCTCGTGCTCACGCTACTTCACATCCTGAAGAATAATGATCAAGCAGTGGTCACTATGGCAACATTACAAACAATAGTCCATTAAAAGAGTCAGGCACAAAATTAACTGAGTTTAATAAAAAAACACAAGGTTTTAACCTTTTCAATCTGTGCCTTGGAATGATGTATGCCTGTGATATTTTAAAGTTTCTCTATCTTCATAATTGATTCTCTTTTTTTACTCGTTCTACTTTTAGTCTATATTAAACTATTTCTTCTGTAGAAATGCACACCTGCTTCTTTTGTTCATTGTACTCCAAGCCCCTTGAAATGAGTCTCCATGGAACTTTCCCCCACCCCCCCATTACTCACTGCACATGTATGCTCACCTCCTGGCACCTTCCTGTATGAAACTGTTGATTACACCACTAATATATACCTTCACAATCTTATTACATTGTCATTTGTTGACTCATCTCTCAATGTTGTTTCATAGTCAAATTTCAATAAGTTTATGTTCATTATCATCTGATGGTACATATGCATCCAGATGAAACAGCACTTCTCTGGACCACAAGTAAAACACACAATTCTGTGAACACTGTGGTTGAGGTAAAAACACAAAATGCTGGAGAAACAGAGCAGGTCAAACAGTGTCCTTTATGTAGCAAAGCAGAGATAAATAACTGATGAAAACATCAGTTATTTATCTCTGCCATTGCTACATAATGGACATTGTTTGACCTGCTGAGTTCTCCAGCATTTTGTGTTTTTATCTTTATTTCTCTGGACCACGGTCCACATACATAATACACTAAACAGACCTTTCGGCCTTTTTGGTCTTTGCCGAAATATTAATCTGCCTCGTTCCACTGACCATCACTCAGTTCATCGCCATCTGACCCATGTACTTGTCCAAATTTTTGCGCAACAGCTTAACAGTGCCAGTGATCAGAACCGGGGTTCGAATCCTGCACTGTCTGTAAGGAGATTGTGCCTGCATGGGTTTTATCCGGGGACTCCGGTTTCCTCCCACCATTCGAAACCGTACCGGAGGGGCGCAGGTTAATTGGGTGTAGATTGGGCGGTAGAGACTCGCCGGCCAAAATGGCCTGTTACTATGCTGTGTGTCAACATTTAAATTTAATTTAAAATCCAAAATTTAAAAAAAAAATTAAATTTGAGCCTGCATTTACCACTTCATCTGGCAGCTCGTTCCCCACTCCCTCTGTGTGAAGACGTTCCCTCTAAACCTTTCCCCTTTCTTTTCACCCTTAACCCATGTTCGTTCCAGCAAAGGACGGCATGTGCCGAAAGTATGAAATGGAGGAAATGAGGGGGATACGGATAGTGGTTGGTGTGGTGGTTAAAACACCATTACAGTGTCAACAATTAGGAGTGGGGCTCGAATCCCATGCTGTCTGGATGGAATTTGTATGTTCTCCCCGTATCAGTATGGGCTTACCCCAGGGGCTCCGGTTTCCACCCACCCGTCGAAGCAGACTGAGGATTGTAGGTCAATTGGGTATAATTGGGCAGCATGGGCTTAAGGGCCAAAATTGTTTATATCTACACAGTTGTCGGTAGAGAATAAAATAATTTTTATACCAATAACTCTTCAGGAGACTGCTTATGTCCACTGACTGCAGATGGAGTTGAGAGGCAGGTACCAGAGCCCCACACCCACCCAACCCTCCCCCCCCCCCCCCCCCAGTCAGTGAGAGAAAGATTGTATGCGTGTGAGAGAGAAAATAAAGGTGTAATTTTGCAGCATGGGCTCGTGGGCCGAAATGGCCTGTTACTGTGCTGTATGTCTAAATTTAAGTTAAAAGGGCAGAGAGAGCAAGGTGTGGAAAGTTGAAGATGGAGACTGGTGGGAGGTGGGTGACAAGTGAGAACAAAGTCTACCAATGCTGGAAGCTGACAAGTAAAGAGGATGAAGAGCAGATGAGACCACCCAAGGGAAGGGGTCCTGTGGGTGAAGCATGTACTTGGAGGGAGATTAAACATGGAGTGGGAGCGCATAGGTGTGAGAAAGGAGACCTGAGAGAGGGATAGGAACAGAGATGAATAAGAAGCAAAGAGAGAGGAACGCAAGGCATGAGGGTTATCTCAAACTGGAATGGTTCTTGTCTCACAACGTGAGAGTTTGTTCCCACCAATCTCCCCCGCCTCCCCACAGATACTGCAGATAGTACACTTGCTCCATTCTGAACTGCCTCTCGGTCTCTAATGGTACGGTTAGCCTAGCAATTAGTGCAATGCCAGTGCCTGGGGTTTGAAGCCCGCATGTTCTGTAAGGATTTTGTATGTTTTCTCTGTTTCTGCAACCACTCAAAATGTATCGGGATTGTAGATCGATTTGGTGGCATGAGGTCGTGGGCTGTGTGTTATACGTCCAAATTTATGACCTCACTGCAACATGTTCTCATTGCATTCAGCTGATTTGGTTTTTTGGGTCAGGTTCCCTTTAAGGGATTAAAAACCCCTTTGAAAATGCACCAGGCCTTGCCTTAAGTTTATTCCTTTGATGAATAAAACCAGTCATTTCTTCAATCAACTTGGTTACACTTTTCAGGTATGATTTGACTTCAATAGATCTAAGTCACCCAGCCTCAAGTATGGTACAGGTTTCAAACAATAAAGCTTGATTTATGCTTGGCCTATCCAAGGTTTTCAGCTGTTGAAATCACTTGAATGATTACTACAGTGAAGAAGGTTGGGTCCCCATGGCTAAATGTCTGAGAGCAGTGTGAAATGTTACTTCAGAATGTCAATCAGTGAATGAAAACACTTTAAGAGTCCTGCTAATCTTCAATTTATGTTAGTGTTCAATCCCCAGACAAACAAGGAAATAGACCTGATTTAAATGAAAATCTAACCTACAGCTGGAATAGTAACCGTCTTGCAGGAGAAAAAGAATCAAAAAGCATTAATAGCATCACCTTATCATCTCCTGGGGCAAATAGCTTCTTTAGCAGGTGCCGAGTCCAATTCCTTCGCTAACAGCAAATACATTACAGGACGATAAAAGGTGCTGAATGAGAAAAGACTGAGCTCTACCTGGTTTCCCTCCTGTTTCTGATTGCATGATACAGTGGAACTTGTTGTCTAATCTTCAGCAATCAATCTCAATCAGCTAGTCAAGGACACATATGAGAGATGAGGAAACTCCTACTGATACAGCACACTGAAATTGATAACCCCGAGTTTAGTTCTGCTACAGAACAGACAGATTACGTCTGTGTCTCATTGGACAAAACCTTTCAGATTTGTAATGACTTCGAACAGATTATCCCTTTTCGATAGTGAAGCAATTCAGACAGTTCCACACTGGAACCTTATACCATGTCTTAAACCCTTCTGTCCTAACCCAACAATATGAATTGCTTCCCTCGAGTGTTCGCAAATGGCTTCTGCAACTTCTGGCACACAGAATACTGTAAAACTCGGATAATCCACTGTCAGGTGGTTTGGAAATCCTGATAGATTGGCACCTGGTTCATTCATTATTGGGAACATGAGCCACGAAGATCGGAGTGTTGGGGTCCAGAATGTGTCTGGAATTAGAGAGTGAACTATGTTCAGCCAGGGCAGGGATCGGAATTATTTGTATATTTCCTGTCCCTTTTAAGTTCACTGGAACATGCAGTGTACCACTGTGTAACATATTAAAAAGAAATGCACTTGGCTTCGAGTAGCAGTGACATCCATTGGTCAGGAAAGCCTAACCTACACCACTTTATACCCAAGGATGCCAGATTATTTTAATTTTTACGTCCAAAGGAGATCTGTCTCCAGCAGCCTTACTGCTCTTTTCATGCCCATTAATTTTCTTTTTACAGATAAGAGGGTCAAGGTGAATGGTTGCTTCTTGATCGACTGAAGGGAAGGATATAATTGGAATACAGCATCGGGAAGTTAATGGAAACATAAGAAACCTACAGCACAATACAGGCCCTTTGGCCCACAAAGTTGTGCTGAACACGTCCCTATCTTAGAAATTACTAGGCTTACCCATAGCTCTCTATTTTTCTAAGCTCCATGTATCTAGACCCTATCATATCCTCCTCCAACACCATTGTCGGCAGCCCATTCCATGCACCCACCACTTTCTGCATTTTATTTATATATATCTATATACCTACTCCTGACATCTCTGTGCATACTCTCCACCTCCTTAAATCTGTGTCCTCATGTGGCAACTATTTCTGCCCCGGGGAATAAGCCTCTGATTATCCACATGATCATCTTATGCACCTCTATCAGGTCTCCTCTCATCCTCTGTCACTCCAAGGGCATCAGGCCTGATCCCTAATCCAGGAAACATCCTTGTAAATCTTCTCTGCACCTTTTCTATGGCTTCTACATCCTTCCGGTAATGAGGTAACCAGAGCACAGTTTTCCAAGTGCGGTCTAACCAGGGTCCTATATAACTGCAACATTACCTTTTGGCTCCTAAGTTTAATTCCACGATTAATGAAGGCCAATGCACCGTCTGCCTTCTTAACCACAGAGCCAACCCACGCAGCTACTTTGAGCATCCTATGGACTCGGACCCCAAGGTACTCCACACTGCCAAAAGTCTTACTATTCATACTATATTCTGCCATCAGATTTGACCTCCAAAAATGAACCATTTCATACTTATCTGGGTTGAACTCCATCTGCCACTTCTTTGCCCAGTTTTGCATCCTATCAATGACCCACTGGAACCTCTGACAGCCCTCCACGCTACCCACAACACCCCCATCCTTTGTATCATCAGCAAACTTTCTAACACATCCATTCATGATCATGCACTTTAGAAGAAGGAATTATTTTTTAAATGGGGAGGGAATTCAGAAAGTGGATGTCCAAAGGAACTGGGGTGTCCTAATGCAGGATTCCCCAAATGTTAACAGTCAGCTTGCAGGTTGAGTCATTAGTAAGGAAGGGAAATACAATATTGGTAATCTTTTTGAGAGGTCGAGAATATTAAAAAAAAAATCAAGAAGTTAATGTTGTGGTTTTACAAGGTGTTGGTGTATTGTAAGCAGTTTTGAGCCCCCTATCTGTAGATGGAGGGGATGGAGTTGAAGGGTGTCCAGAGGAGGTTGACAAGAATGATCATGGGAATAAGATCATTAATGTATTCAACCAAAATTGATCACAATTTGCATTTGACGTCTCAGGGCCTGAACTCATTGGAATTTAGAAAGATGAAGAAGGATCTAATTGACACCTCCTGAATGTTGAAAGGGCTGGGTCAGGTGGACATGGAAAGGATGTTCCCAGTAGCGGAGGAGTCCAAAACCAGAGAGCACGGCCTCAGAATAGGAGGACATCCCTTTAGAACAGAGGTGAGGGGGAATTTCTTCAGCCAGAGGGTGGTGAATCTGTGGAATTCATTGCTACACACAGCTATGGAGGCTAAGTCACTGGGAAGTTAATTGGTCCCTTTGTTAGTAAGGTTAGTAAGATGTTCTAAGGTTATGGGAAGAAGGTAGAAGAATGGAGTTGAGAGGAAAAATACATCAGCTATGATTCGAATGGCAGAGCAGATCTGACCGACCAAATGGCCTCATTCTGCTCCAATGGTCTTGTATCAGGGCTATTTCTTTTTATTTTGATTTATATTAATGACCTAGACTTTGAGATACGAGATTCAACTTTTAAATTAGCAGATGACCCAAAGCTTGGCATTGTGGTGAACTGCAAAGAAGTGACAATGAAGCAGGGGACCAAGGTTAGCATAGCAGTTAACATTTTACATTACTCCACAATTAATGAATATCTTCTCATCTCCTCAAACTGAAATCTTCAAAAAAAGAAAAAAAAATATAAAACCCCACTTAATCTTAAAAAAAATGTAAAAGACAGGTAAACCTTAATCTCAGATTCAAGATATTGTGAACTTACTGTGAAATATAGGTACTTTTTTTTTCACGTGTTCAGGAAACATACGTTAGAAATTCATGCACAGTTGTATACTTTAATCAGTTAGCAAAAATCAAAAGTGGAGGGAAATCGTATGAAAGCGTGTTTCAAGTTTAAACCTGAAAGGTGGAGTGTGCCCGAGAGGTCTTTCTGCTTGTTCCAATGGACGGCATGTTTAGTGTAGCAGCTAGTGCAGCGCTGTGGCAGCGCCATTAATCGGGACCGGGGTTCGAGTCCTGCACAGTCAGTAAGGTGCTTTCCCCATGTCTGTGTAGCTTTTCCCCAGGGCCTCCAGTTTCCTCCCACCCTTCAAACGTGCCAGGGGTGTAGATATGTCTAAATTTAAAACTTAAATAAACTTTCAAACAGGATAGAACCACGTAAGATCAAATCGTTGAGGACAAAGTTATTAGTTCTCTTAATTCATAATGGAATAGTTGATGACACCTCTATCCCTAAATAAATGCTCAAACAGGAAATTAATACAGTAGTTAGAGTCTCAATGGAACAAACTACATTAAAAAAAACCCAGTAAGAATAGGCTGTTCACCCTTTTGAGCATGCCTGGTTATTCAATTACCCTAAATACTTGTGCAAAAATCAAATTTTCTAGCCTAGTTTTTAATGTTAAATTTATGGGTTGACTATTGCATGGATACTACCTCTTTTTAATTTTTTTTTTATTTTTCACACCATAAACCACATTGACCATGATACATACATTTTCCTTTTCAAATATATACAGTGTCATTTTCTCCCCCCCCCTCCCATCCCACCCTCCCTACCTCCCCCCATCCATTTAAAGTACAAAATCTAAGATACATTAAACCAGTCAAACAATGTTGTCATTCAATAAAAATAAACAAGAAATTCCACTGAGTCAATTCTTTTCATTTCCTTCTCCTTTCGTTAATTTAGGTAGTGAATGTCCCTGGTAGGTTTTCTCTATTGTGTTTCATGTAAGGCTCCCATATTTGTTCAAATATTTCAATAATACATTTTTTTGCTACGGCTAGAGCTATCTTAACAAATCTTTTTTGTGCACCATCCAAATCAATTCCAAATTCTTTGTTTTTTTATGTTACTTAGGAGGAAGATATCTGAATTAACACAGTTTTAATAGCAGAACTCCAAATGATCTGTAATTGAATAAAGAGCAAAAACACAATGAATTGAACTAATAATATGGAGATTTCCCATCACAACAAAAGTCAATAAAAATGAAACACACACGTCTAAAGACACTTGAAGTTAAAATGTGAAGGCTTGGGTGGGTGGGGATCTCAGAGGAGGGGATGGGGGTTGAATAGGGGATGGTGTGAGGGAATAGGGAAGGGTAAGGAGTAGTGGTGGGAGGGGTATGAGCCAGTGGGGATCCAGCAGCATTGACAGCCTGGCAGAGGCTGAGATTGCTGTGGGATTTGGCAAGAGAGCCAGTGCGGGGGAAGGTCAGGATCGTGGTAGGTATCATCCAAGCGTTGGAAGCTCCAGTCTGTGAGCAGCCGACACCTGGTGGAAGTCGTGGGAGCTCTGGCCTGCGCGCAGCTGGGACCGAGGCGAGAGTTTGTGGCCGGTCTGCAGGAAGCTGGGGCTGAGGAATGAGTTCGTGAGTGAGGCGTCGGGCGCTCCGGTCTGTGGGTAACCGTTGCTAAAGTGAGAGACTAGGGTCGACCTTTCCACGAGATGTATGGAAAAATCCAGATTTTTGGCTAAAAATAGGGGGTCGAATTTTACGCAAATATAAATGGTGATTCATTACATATGTGAATGTTATATTCCTGCTATTTCTCCATGTCCCTTGATCACTCAAGAAATGCACCAACCTCTTCCATTGGATGAGCTCAATGAATGAACCCTCAAAGTCCCCTAGAATAGAAAAATTCACCGCTCTTGAAGTGTGTCCTCATCTCCGTCCTAAATGGTCTAATCCTTTGTTCTGAGACTGACTCCTAGTTCTAAACTTTCCAGCAGGGTAACTATTCTCCCTGGTTCAACCTGTTGATTGTAGGTGCAATATTGTTGTGGTCAAAATGTGTGATTCTTGGTCATTAAAGGGCTTTAATGATAATCCTTAAAATATGAGTTTACAAGAAGAAAAGTTAAAAATGATTTAATTTTTTTAGTTAAAAAACAACCACAGAAAAGTAACACTGCATTGGTATATCAAAATGGTTTAGAGGACAGGTCCTAATTTTCTATCTGGCCAGTCTACAGCCGGATAGCATCAATTTCGACCTCTGGTTGCTGCTAGCCCACTCCCCTTTCTCACCCTCTTCACCATCCCTCTGTCTTCTTTCCTCCAGCCCTCCACCCCCTTCCCTCACCATTCACAGAACCTTTTCCCTGTTTGCAGGTGTGCCCTCCCTCCCTCCCTCCCTCATCCACCTATTACCTCCTGCTTGCCCACCACCCCCCCCACCATTTTGTTCAGGCACCTGCCTATATTTTGCTCCAACCTTGACGAAGGCCTCAAGCGTCAAATGTCAGTTCTCTATCTTTATCTTTGCAACATAAAGGACACTGCTTGACCTGCTGAGTTCATCCAGCATTCTGCTTTTACTTCAATCATGATGTCTGCAGACGTTTGTGATAGACACACGGTTTAGAGGACTACAAGTTCGGTTTTATAGGCACACTCCGACAGTAAGTACATAAAGCCAGGGAGTACTTAATGATTACTGTGGTGAACTGGTGCGTACTCATCTATCTGTGACTGTGCCTATGCCTCCTCCCTCTTGACCCTTTATAAAGATTCCAACGCCATAATTCCTCCCCAGAGAGCCTGGGTTACAGCACAGGATGACCTTTAAGTTTGTAAATAAAAGCCTATTGTTTTTCTTAACTTGAGTCTTTCGAGTTATTGATAGTGCATCAATTACAAATCTAAATCCTAAGTGAATATACATTTCCACAGTGATGGGTGGCCACAGATTCTAAAGTTATGGCAAGAGAGCAGATCTACTCTCAAGGAGACTTAATTGAGGTCAACAAAATTATGAAGAGTTTTGACAAGATAAAGGAACATAGGAACATAGGAAGTAGGAACAGGAGTAGGCCAAAAATGGCCCATCAAGCCTGCTCCGCCATTCAATACGATCATGGCTGATCTAATTTATGAATTAATGAAAAAGATTAGGCTCATTACTTTTTGCAGGGCATTGTGGAAAAAAAAGGCAAATACTTTGCTCTAGGGAATAATTGAAGCAGGAAGCATTTCGCCTTGCGAAAGAATTTAAAAAAAAATGCCTTCTCTGCCAGATCTGCAGTAATGGCAATGGTCTCATGGATGGAGACCTGAGAGAGTGAGGAGTGGTGATAAAGCACTCCCCTGAAGAGTCCATCCACCCAGACCGACTGCTAACAGCTTGGTATAGGCTTTCAAAGGTCTGTTTAAGGAACTGATGATGTTTTATTTAAATCCTGTAACCTTGGGCTTTGTACCCAAGGTGGTGGCACTTGTATTCAGCAGGCAGACAAGTCACCATTAACAGGGAGAACACACCTGTTATATTTTTTAGACATACAACACAATAGCAGGCCATGGACCATGAGCTCAATTACACCCAATTAACCGATAACCCCTGTACATTTTAAAAACCCTTGCAGACATGGGGAGATCATACGAACTCCTTACAGACAGTGCAGAATTCGAACCCTGGCCCTGATCACTGGTGCTGTAACAGCATTGCGCTAACTGTGCCGCCCTGAAACGCCAACCCTGCCACCTCTGAGGAGAAACAGAGGAGGCTACCCCCAAAGTTGGTGACCGTGGTGGCAGATCAGTGAGTGACTCTGTGGCTGAAGGACACACGCAGGTGGCGAGCTGTTAGCAACTTGAGGCCATCGGACTCGCACCAGGAATAAGGATAAAACTTAGGTCACAGCAGCCATGAGGCAGCAGCTCCACAATGCGCCCCTAAATACATTGATATGCTCTCAGAATGAACTTGGAACTTCTAGGTGTGATACTATTTTAACATTTCTATTTAAGCTTACGAGAAAGAGTGTGTAACTCATTTAGTGTGGGATGGGCAGGATCCAGCATTTTTATTGCATTTAATGTTTAAAACTGACAGAATAAACGGAAGACCAAATCTCCCATTTCAATACATGGACAATCTGACCAGATGTGCATACTATCGGGAATTTTAAATTTAAATTTGACATACAGGCCAATTTGACCCTACAAGTCTTTGCCACTCATTTTACACCCCATTAACCTACACCCTGGTATATTTTTGAAGGTTAAGAGTGTACTGACAGTAAGCACACCAGCAGTGCGAGTATAAGACAGCTTTAATAAACTAACATGTACACTAAGAGGTCTTCTCTCTAAGCACGACAAACTTGGAAGGCTAGACTGTAGCTCAGGACTGCTTTATAGACAAGGTCACTGGGACGACCCCTGGTGACCTAGTGGTGTAATTACATCTCAACACAAGGAGGAAACCAGATTCCCCCGGAGAAAACCCATGCAGACACGGGGAGAACATACAAACTCCTTATAGAGAGTGTGGGATTTGAATCCAGGTCCGTCAACCAAGCCAGAAGTTAAAAGTTCCATTGTATATTTAAAGTTTTGATTTTTTTTTTCACACTCCTTTCAAGCTCGAGGACATCATGTTTTAAAAAGTGATAAAAGTTTTAATTACCTCTTTCAATATTTAAGTCTATGAACAAATATTTGATTATTAAAAATACATATTTATATTACCATCTGGCTTGTTTTAGAATCAGAAAATGCAACAAGTAAAATTAGAGATTCAACTGCCTCCAGGAAAGTGGAATACTTTGTTTTTTCTTTAAAATTGAACATGGACTATTGATGCTTGAATCCCTCTTCCAATCTTGGTGTGTTGAAACATTTTAATTTCCCATCCATGACTTAATGGTAACAATCATTCTTAAGTTGGATTGCAAAATCCACTGTCCATCGGAGCTCCTGATACAAGTTAGCAAGCCAGAGCCACATTCGCGAAATGCTGCATTATAAGATATGCCTTTAGCTCGCTGCTACAAGCTATGGCTGTGTGGAGCCGATAGCACAGGAGAGGTTATAGCTGCAGGCAGATTAGCTCAGAAAGAACACGCTGTTCCCAGAACGAATGACACGAACCCCAGTTGAGTGTAATTAACATTGACCCTTATTGCGCTCACCCTTATTGCTACTTTTATTCTCAAGCAGAGGGGCGCAGTCAAAACCCTCTCAGCACCTATTGGTGTTGTTTGCGATCCACTTTCCCTGATAGGCCAGTTAAGCTCTTTTGGTTGTGGCCAATTGGAAGGCAGCATTGCGGGCCTGGTGGATCGTCGCGTTCGAACTCATTTTGTGAGGCTCCATGGGGGAGCTGCGAAGGGCCGCCACATGCCATTAATTGGAGGAATGCACCTCATCTTCCATCTGGGCACCATCCAACCAAATGCCATTAGCACCGACTTGTCCGGTTGCAGATAAGATGTCCCCTTCTTCTTCCCTATCTCCTAGTTCTCTCTCTCTCTCTAGCTCTCTCTTTCCTTTTCCCTCTGTCTCCTTTCACAGAACCAAAATCAATTTTCACCTTTCCTCTTATCGTATCCAGTTAACACCGTTTGCTGATAGTCTGGATTCCTTCCCCTCCCATTCTTCCCCCTTTATCTCTGGTCTTTAATTAAGATGCCCACCTGCTCTTTGCTTATACCTTGTTGAAGGGCTCAGGCCCGAAACATCGGTAAAATATCTTTACCTCCTATGAACGCTGTGAGACCGGCTGGGTTCCTCCTGCATTTACTGTGTTTGTTTTCATTGCTTGAAGGGGTCGTAAAACCAAAGTCTTCAGGTCGCTTGGGTATAGATCAAAGAGCCTTTTGTTCAACCAATCCATCTAAGTGGATGTTTTGACAATCATCTGGGGTTTACCATTTGCATATTGTCACAGATTGCCTTTTAACTTGCTGAAAAGAAGGTCAACATTCCTCTCTTATTTACTTCCAGTGTTCCTTCCCCTCATTCGCTGCCTTCTTGCATATTATGCTTTTACTATCCCTCTTTCTTCTTCCTTTGGTTTCCCCAATTCAAATGAAGAAACGCTGGAAAATTGTGAATCCTGCTGCCCCTTTGGCATAACTTCATTGTTACTACATTAAACAGAGGAGACGACCCACAGGACAGGGACAACAGCAGCGGACCAGTCACGGGCTCTGAGGCTGAAGAACACCCAGCAGGCGGGCACTTTGATGAGTTGAGGCAAGGAATGCGGGAGACTGGCTGAAGGGTACCAGGTATCAGAAGCGGGATGGGATAGGGCGCTAGAGGCTTCCTGGTCATGTCAGAGGTTTGCATCTGGAGTTGCTGGTGGTTCCGATTGGTCTGTGTGGCTGTGGAGGCTGAGGGAGCGCTGGAGGTGAAGTCATGGGCGTTCAGTTACGCTGGCAGGACTCTCTTTTGCTTGACTTCCTCTGCCTGTAAGGGACGCTGGGCAAATTTCACCAAGATCATATCTTTGTCTGCCTTACGGGAGAAGAAAGAAAATTACAAATAGTATCAGATTTTTCTATTTTATTACTCGATAATAAAATGATCATAAATCTTGAATTGTCCCATTGCACTTTGAGAGTTCTTTTATAAACCATATAACAATTTACAGTATGGAAACAGGCTATATCGGCCCTTCTAGTCCGCACTGATTTACGTGAAACTCCACTAGTTCCACCTACCTACTCCCATGGCCATAACCCTCCAACTCCCTCACATCCATGTACTCATCCAGCCTCCTCTTAAATGACAGAACTGAAACATAGGAACATAAGAAACAAGAGCAGGACCTGCTTGATCCTGTTCCGCCATCCAGTAAGCTCATGGCTATTTACCTCAGTGCCAAATTCCTGTACCATCATTGTTTTGCTTCATTCCCCTTTTTGGGGGGCACCTGTGTTGATCAGTGAGGAGGAGACGTTGTTTCTGATTCATACTGACTATTGTCCTTCTGATGAAGAAGTCAAGGATCCAGTTGCAGGGGGGGGGTGGGGGGGGGGAGTATAGACACCCAGGTTTTGCTGCTTGTCGACCAGTGCTGAAAGCTGAGCTGTAGTCTGATGTATGTGTTGCTGTCTTCCTGGTGAACCGCAGCTGAGTGGAGAACCAGCTCTTTGGCATCTGCTGTGGAATGATTGCAAATGAGTGATTGTGATGGTAGGTGAATTGCAGTGGGTCCAGATCTTTACTTATGTACGAGTTCATTCAAGCCATGTCCAACCTCTCAAAGCATTTAATCAGAGTAGATGTGAATGTTACTGGGCAGTCCCGTAATCACTGAGACAGCTCGCTCTGCTCTTATTGTGCACAGGTATAGTTGATGCCCCTTTAAAGCAGGAATGGACCTCTGACTGCAGCAATGAGATAGATATTAACTCCTTAGAAAATAGTCTATTTTTAAGCCCCATTTTATCAAGTTTACTCGTCCATAGATTCAATAAATGTTTCAATATTGGTACATCATAAGTTCGTAACAAATTTTTATTCCATCGAAACAAAAATTCATGTGGAAATTTTTCTAAAATAACTGCCAGTTCTATCTTGCCCAACTGGGCGGATCCTCCATATTTATTAATGCACTAAGAAATTTAAATTGAGCTGCCTCATAATAATATTGAAAATTAGGTAATCTCAAACCTCCAAATTGAAAGTCCCACATCAATTTTTTCATTGCTACCCTCGGAAATTTTCCCTTCCATAAAAATTCTCTAATTGCTTTATATAAATCCTTAAAAAAACTTTTTTTTTAAATAAGGAATTGATTGAAATTAATATTGCATCCGAGGAAAAATATTCATTTTTATAGTATTAATCCTCCCCAATAAACCTAAAGGTAAGTCCTTCCACCTAATCAAATCTAGTTTAATCTTTTTTATTAAAGGAAGGTAATTAATTGAATATAAATCTTGATATTCTGTATTAACATTAATTCCCAAATATTTTTTTTTTGTCCACTTCAATTTCGTAATATTTTTATAAATCGAATAATCTTTACAAATTGACAAAATTTCACTTTTAGCCCAATTTACCTTATAGCCAGATAATTGACCATAATTTTCTAAAGATTCTTGAATTGCTGGTAAAGAAATATCAGGCTCTACCAGGTATAATAAAACATCATCTGCAAATAAATTAATCTTATATTCCTCACTCAAAACTCTCATACCCTTAACATTTCCATTTTGACGTATTAACTGTGCTAAAGGTTCAATAACTATAGCAAATAAAGCAGGTGACAATGGACATCCTTGTCTAGTAGACCTTGTTAAATCAAAAGATTCTGAAATTTGTCCATTAGTAGCAACTCTAGCCTTCGGACTATTTTATAAAGTCTTTATCAATCCAATAAACGAAGAACCAAAACAAAATTTCTCAAGTACTTTAAATAAAAACTTCCATTCCACTCTATCAAAAGCCTTTTCTGCATCTAATGAAACCACTATTGGATAATTCATTTGAGATTTAAATTTATTTATCAAAGTAATTAGTCGCAAGATATTATCAGACACATATCTGTTTTTTATAAATCCTGTTTGATCTTTATGTATTATTTTAGGTAAATATTGAGCCAATCTATTAGGCATAACTTTAGCTACAATTTTATAATCTACATTTAACAATGATATTGGTCGATAAGAAGAAACCTGTAAAGGATCTTTACCTTTTTTTGGTATAACTGTAATTATTGCATTAGAACAAGATTCAGGTAATTGAAAAGTTTTATAAATTTGCTGTATTACATTCTTATAAATAGAAGATATATCAACATAAAAAGTTTTATAAAATTCTATGGAGAACCCATCTTCACCGGGTGCCTTCCATTTGCATATCTCTTATAGTCATTTCAATTTCATTCTCTGTAAAAGATATATCCAACTCTTGTCTATCTTCTTGATTCAACTGTGGCAAATTAATATTTTTCAAAAAAGAATCTATTGCATCTTCACTTACATCTTTACACTCAGATGTATATAATTTTTTATAAAAATTACAAAATTCCTCATTAATTTCTTTTTGTCTAAAAGTAATACCCGATTTTTTTCTAATTGCTGGTATAATCCTAGATAATTGTTGTTTTTTTAACTGCCAGGATAAAACTTTATGAGCTTTCTCACCCCATTCATAAAATTTATGTTTAGTTCGATTCATTAAACATTCAAATCGATATGTTTGTAATTCATTATATTTTAATTTTAAATTAGTTAACTGGTTCTTTTGCATTTCAGTAGCATTTTTTTGAAATTCTTTTTCACTAACAGTTATCTTTTTCTCTAAGTCTTCAATCTCTCTAATTCTCTCTTTCTTTACTTTAGATGCATAGCTAATAATTTGACCTCGTAAAAAAGCTTTCATTGCGTCCCATAAAACAAAATGACTAGAAACAGAATTAACATTATTACTAATAAAATCCTCAATTTGTTTTTTTAAATAACTAATAAATTCTGGAATTTGTAATAACATAATGTTAAATCTCCATCTTGGGGTTCTCTGAACATCTTGTGAACTCTGATATTCTAATAATAATAATGAATGATCTGAGACCAACCTTGCCTTATAATCCACAGATATAACCTTATCCTGCAAATGTGTTGAAATTAAGAAATAATCAATTAAAAATAAATGGTCTGGGTGATTGCCATTATATAATAATCAACTTGTTCTTTTTACGGTCTCCAATATCACTTTGAAACAATTGGAAAGGTAAGGAATAAAAAACTTATCTGATTGTTTTTTTGAAGGACATTTTTGTTCTTTTGAGGAATTACAAAAGAAATTTGGTATTAGTGGAAATTCTGTATTTGTGTACTATCAGTTAAGATCATTTGTAAAACAGATATGTGGTCGGCAAATTACTTTATTGCCTGAAACTAGTTTTGAGAAATATGTACTTTCAATACCAGAAAAGGGGTATATATCTGATTTGTATTGTATTTTATAAGAAAATGAAAGTAAGAAAGATTGGGATAAAGATAAGTTGAAATGGGAAAAAGATTTAGGTTCTACAATAGCTGAAGAAGCTTGGATGGAAATTTGTCAAAACAGTATTTGGAAATTGATTAATGCTAGATTAGTGATGATTAATTATAATTTTATACATCAATTATATTTAACAGCAGAAAAATTAAAAAAATTCGGTCTTAGTAAGTCAGACTGTTGTTTTCGTTGTGACCAGACAGCTAATACTTTTTTTACATACTGTCTGGTCCTGTGACCGATTGCAACAGTTTTGGAAAGGTATTCAATCTATAATTAATAGATTATATAATATTTGTGTTGTATTAGATCCTGATATATTTTTGTTAGGGAATATGCAATCATTAATTGATTTAGGATTAAATGATTATCAGATTTCTTTTATCTATTTAGCTTTAGCAGTGGCCAAGAAATGTATAGCGTCTACTTGGAAAGATAGAAATTTACTAACTTTGGATAGGTGGTATTTAGAGATGAAGTCTTGTTTAATTATGGAAAGGATATCTTTTTCAATTCAAGATAAGATGTCTTTTTATAAGTTGAAGTGGACTCCATTTGTTAAGTATATGCAATTAAGTTTGATTTAAGTATGTTCTTAGATGTGATATTTTAGATCTGATAATTTTTTTAAAATTTTTTTTGTCATATTTTACTTTTTCTTTGTGTGTGTTTTTTTAATACATAATATTATTAATTTTACTAATTCTTCACTCTTTATTTTGGGGGAGGGAAAGGGTGGGGTTTTTTATATATATATATAGATTTTTTAGTTCTTGTATATGTAGGGGTGTTAGGTTGAATTAAGTTAGGTTATTAATGTTGTATTGTAATTATATTATTTTATTTTATATCTTTTGTTTAAATGTTATTTTTCTTTTTATTCCTGTGATAAAATCTTTAAATAAAGTTTAAAAAAGAAAGAAAATAGTCATTCCCTTAGTATCTGTTGTAATCCTTTTGGCAAACAACATCGCTTCCATCCCACCAGACACATCTTTCCTTCTCCTCCCCTCTCAGATTTCTGTTCGGACCGCTCCCTCCATTACTCCCTTGTGCACTCTTCCTTCCTCACCTATCACCCCACCCAGCACCTTCTACTGAAGTCATAGGAAGTGTAATACCTGCGCCCACACCTCCTCCCTCACCACGGTCCGAGGTCCCAAACAGGCCTTTCAGGTGAAGCAACACCTCGCTTGCACCTACAAAGAATTCACTTACTGCATCCGATACACCTTCGGTGGCCTTCTCCACATCGGAGAGACCAGTCTCATATTAGGAGATTGCTTCGCCCAGCACCTCCTTTCTGTCCGCAACAAAAGCGACCTCCCCGTAGGCAACCATTTCAATTCTAAGTTACACTCTTAAGCTCACATGTCTGTCTATGGCCTTTCACATGACCCCACCCTGGCCACCCGCAGACTTGAGGAACAACAACCTCATATTTGTCTGGGCACCCTCCAACCCCAGGGGATGAACATTGAGTTCTCTGCATTCCTCTAATCACCTTCCCTCCCACCCCCTTCCCCCCACTTTTAACTAGTCATTCCAGTTCCTACTTCCTTTCTCTCTCCAGCTAGCCTCGACCCCCCCCACATTCTTGCAGGCATTCTTCCCCCCTTTCCACCTATCATCTCCCACCCTCACTACCCCCTGCTTCCCCCTTCCCCCTTTTGTTCAGACATCTCTCATGTTCCCCCAAACCTTTAATGAAGAGCTCAAGCCTGAAACGTTGGTGATATATCTTCACCTTTGCTACATAAAGGCACAATTTGACCTGCTAAGTTTCTCCAGCATCTGTGTGTTTTTTCACTTAACCACGGTGTCCACAGAATCCTGTGTTTTACCATCTCGACCATCAGCTTGTTTCTATTCCAGAATCTGGCAGGACCCATGAGAAAAGTATCGTTCTCTTGCAGAGTGGATTTGTCTTCTTTTAAAGAGAATTTCTTGGATTGAGACCAATTGTTCTTCAGTGTCCCTTTTCAGCTCATCAATTCTTCTAGAAACAGAGGGATTACTCAAAGGAATTGTCTGAATCGTTTCTGTGGCATTTAAGTTCACGATGCCAGATATTATTATGGACATGAAAGGCAAGGTGACACTTCGTTAATTTCTGTGAAGTTTCAGTGGTCATCCCTTTGAGCATTGGCGTTCTCTTGAAATTATCTCAAAGGGTTTTGAAGTAATCCAAGGATTTATCTTTAGTCACTTTATCCACGGTCTCTAAATGTTGTTTCAGCTTGCCTGGCCTCGTGTTTTCCTTTGAAATGTATTCAAACAAATCAAGCACATGGCAGCGAAGGCTTTTGAGGCAATGTATTGAAACCATATGATAAGTATTCCACCAAATACCACTGGCACTTCCTTTTATTGCCGAAGAACTCATGGGTAAAAGTATTTCCAATTAATGGAAGTCCTTTCCAACTGTTTGCTGTATGCACATGCTAACATTTGTTATTAATATCACAGAAACATCACAAAAGCAATTTTAATTGAACTTGACTGAACATTTAATCATTTTTCATGCTGAGAATTGAAAAACCCGCAGATGCTGAGAAGATGAAATAAAAAAAAAACAGAGCAGGCTGAAAACACCCAGTAGGCAAGGGAGCCCCTGTGGAAAAAGACTCAGTTTATATTTTATAACTGGGACCCTTCTTCAGTTCTGATGAAGGCTCAGTGGCCTTAACTGTTAACTGTTCCTCTTCCAGCCTTTTTTTTGTTTTTAACACCAGTTAGTGCAATGCTGCTACAGCGCCAGGACCGGAGTTTGAATCCTGTGCTGTCTGTAAGGACTTGGCACATTCTCCCGTGTCTGCATGGGAGTTCTAGAACACCGGGGTTTCCAGATTAATTGGGTGCAATTGGGTGGCACTGGCTCCTGGGCCAAAATGGCCTGTTACCATGCTGTACATCTAAATTTAAAACTTCAAATTTAAAACTTTCATGTTCCCTTATTTATAAGGTATGTTAATAATCTTAGTATAAAATTAAAGTATTTTTTCAGGATTTCATAATATTAAAGTCTTGCAGTGTGAATAAAAGCTCTCATGACTTTTATTAGCTTATAATTGAGGGGTAGGGTCTTACAGTGGTCTTTGGAAAGGCTCAGGGTTGAGGTGGGAAACCAGGGTTATATATAGGTAGATGGGGCTGGTGCCAGCCATCAGTATAGCACACCACCAGCAAATCTCAGTCCATTGCAAGTCTGAACGAGGTTCTTTGCAAAACATTATCAATTGTCACAAAATCAAACCTCCAAAATATGTGAAGCCAGAGTAAAATTGCAGGTACATTTTTCCCATTCAGCACAGTACAGCCCACAAGGTTAATGTTTTTTATAATTAAATTTAAAAAAAATTAAATTTAGACATACAGCACGGTAACAGGCCCTTTCAGCACATAAGCCTAAGCCACCCAACTGTCCTACAACCCCCGGTACGTTTTGAACAATGGGAGAAAACTGGAGCCCCTGGAGGAAACCCATACAAACACAGGAAGAATACACAAATTTCTTTCAGACAGTGGAGGACTCAAAGCCTGGTCCGGATTGCTGGCGCTGTAACAACATTGCACTAACTGCTACACTATTCACGTTAACCTACTCATTAACAATCTCATTTTTCCCAACTGCACACCCATAATCCTCAATTTTTATTACATCCATGAACCTATCTAAGATGCTTTTGTCCTAGTTGTGCCTGTCTCCACACTACCCCTCGGCAATGCACTCCAGGCACCCACCACTCTCTGTGTAAAAAAAAAATACCCCTGACATCTCCCCCCCCACCTCCTAAACTTTCCTCCACTTATTACTCAATAGACATAATGAAGATGATAAAAACACACAGAAATGCTGAAGGAAACAGTCGGTCTCACTGCGCCCAGAGGAAGCAAGAGTATGTTACCGACATCTCAGGCTTGAGCCCTTCTTCTGGGCATGACAAGATCGCTGAGTTCCTCCAGTACTTCTGTGTATTTTTTTTACCACAATCACAGCATCTACATGCAAATTATGAACATTGTGATAACTAATAATAGCTGGTCAAGGTATATGAATGTAGACTTGTTCATGATAAACACCAAAATAATTAAAGTTACCAACAATTTTTTAGAATACAATTATGAATTTTCTACCACAGTCCAATGTTAATGTGTGTTAGAAAGGATTCTAATTGTATGGTGAAAAGGGGTATTGAAGATATGGTCATCAAGACAAGAGGGAGGGAACTAATTGACCAGAATTAGTGGATCAGTTTTGTACTTGTGATAGCATGTATTTTAGGAATGGTCTCCAGAGATCTTTGTTGCCTTCTTGTTTTCAGTTACAAAGTATCTCTCATAAAAAAAAAAATCAAAGGATATCCTCACATTATACTCCAAAGTTAGCTCAAGGCCCCAATTTCAATCCACAGACGATGAAAAATGAGATACTCCATTACATTTCAAACTTCCAACGTTTCAAAACAGCCTCAGGGCATCCCAAACTGTTGAGCTGCCAATTAAGTACATATGAAGGTTTTGGAAATAAGAAAACTGAATAATATTACCAGGAAAAATCAAATGCTCTTAATTCTCTCACCTCAACAGCCAGAAGCATGTATACAAGGTATGATTCATCAGAAATATTTTGTGATCATTGAACCTTTAAATATTGAATTACCATTATCAGAATCTCTATTCATTTGGCATAGTGGAATACAGATATTCTCTATTTTCTGCTCCAATTATAGATTTATCCTATTCTCTCTTGAAGCACTTAAAATTTAGATGATTGGAATTACTTTAATTTTAGTTGCATATGAAATTACCATTGTTGAAGTCTTTTTTTTAAAACCAGAAATATATAAATTTAATTACATGCTGCATTGGAACATTTATTGTTCCAACATCATTCAGAAATGAGCTTTTAGCATCATGTGACAGGGGGATTCTTTTACATTTGACACAAAGATTTCCACTTTTGGATCCCAGAAATAGATTCAAGCTTGCAGTAGTTTGTGCCTAATCCATCCACTTAGTCAAGTCAACTCAAGTCAAGTTTATTGTTATCTGATTGCACAAGTACAACCTGGCAAAACAGCATTTTCCAGTCCTCGGTGCAAAACACACGGTCACCCAACCAGACATAGCGCACATACAGACAAACAATTCCTACCCAGTGTTCATCTATCCAAATAAATAAATGTTATTTTGTAAATATGAGGGTCTCAAATGGTTAGTGTTGGCACGGCCCTTTGGTCGTTCAGTGGGAAGAAGCTGTTTCTCAGCTTAGAGTTGGATTTTCTGAGCATTCACCTACTTTGCCTTCCAGACTGCTCAGGAGAGTTTAACTCTGGCTGATCTTAGTGCAACTCCTGAAGGCAGCATTACGAGCCCTAAGAACTGTCCGGACCTCTGCATCCAACCATAGTTTCTTATTAGATACCCAGTCACGTTCAAGTTCTGCAGGAATTATAAAACAGCAAAGAACTCGGTTGTGAGTGAAAATTTCAGAAGTATTGTGACCTTAAAACATGGTTAATGTCACGGTTAAGCGCAATGCTATTACAACACCAGTGACCAGGGTTCGAATCTGAAGGGAGTTTCCTTCAGGTACTACTGTTTCCTCCCATCCTTCAAAATGTATGGGGTTTGTAGATTGATTGGGGTATTTGGGGGGAATGTGCTTGTAGCCACAAGGGCCTGTTACTGTGTTGTATGTGTGTATGTATAAATAAATGATTGTGAGTGATCTTGAAGTCATGTCACAACCCACCCTCAAGTACCAATCTGCACCAATCCCATTTAACATCGCTTGATCTGTCGCCTTCTATGTTTTTTTTTCAATTCAAGTGCTCATCCAGATATTGTAAAATCAGTGATCTCAACCTTTTTCTTTCCATTCACATACCACCTTAAGTATTCCCCATGTTATTGGTGCTCTGCGGGTGGCAAGAAAATGTTTGAAAACCACTGTTGTAATCTCATTATGTGCACGGTTTCAGATCTCCAAAGGAAATGGGCTGATGGCACTTTTTCTCAAGCAAACTATTTCAGTAACAATTGGGTCCAGAGCAGTGTTTCTCAACCTTCCCTTCCCACACACATACCACCTTAAGTAATTCCTTACTAATCACAGAACCCTTATGGCATAGGGATTACTTAAAGTGGTATGTGAGTGGAAAGGAAAAGGTTGAGAACCACTGGTTTAAATCTTTTAACTTTAAAAAGTTTAAATCTTCCAAGAGTATTTACTCCCACATTCTCTCATGCAGAGTGTTCCAGTTTCTTGTTGACATAATAATTGAGTTAGAGGTGCAAATCTAAATTCTGGTGGTCTAATAAAGACAAGAATGGTTCAGATCCAAAAAAAAAGGAAATTTGATTTAGGTAAAAAGTCACAAGAATGAAAAATTCACATGGACTTCTGGATAGGTGCATGCAGACAAATCAACTCGGGTCAGAGATTAAAGTTGAAAGGATTTGAAACAAAACAAAAGCAGGTCCAAACCTGCCTCACTCCAAGTTTTATAGTGGTATAGGTTACCAACTGAATCACTATTGGAAGAGTCCAGTGATAAATAACATAACATAACATAACAATTACAGCACAGAAACAGGCCATTAGGCCCTTCTAGTCCGCACCGAACCAAACACCCCTTTCTAGTCCCACCATCTGTCTTCACTGTAGCTGTCTTTCTGCTTTGATCATGTACAGAATTAGCTGGGCTTTCCAATCTTTGAAGCAACACTGGAATAAATATGAAAAGAGTTGGATTTATGAGGTGCTCATCTCTGTGGCCTTGATCACACTGGGCAACACATTTTTTTGAAAGGTTTGTTTCCTTAAATTGGGAGTTATGATAGACAACTTCAAGCTGAACACAAAGACAATTTCAAATATGCTGTATCACATAAGGAGTTGGAGAAACTATCAATTAACTTTTATTTTATTTTATCCCATAATGATGCTGATGGGTTGCGTTAGTTCAAGTGACCTAAAAAAAAATTCACTACTGATTTTCGTTTGTACTCAGCATCTGATGCCTCTTGCATCAGTGTCCAACAATAGTCGGCCAGCACATATAGATTCCCGATGCCCTGCACTGCTTTTCCATGACCACATTATCCTGGTGAAAACTTTCCCCATGTTCGTCACAGACCGCACCAAGATCAGCAGGGAAGGCGTCCAAGTGCGAATGCAGAAAATTAATTTTTAATGACACACTGCACTTCATGGTTTTGAAGCTTGACATAGACCTAAGATATGACAAGAAGTCACAAAAATAGGTTACGTCTGAACAAAAACAGCATGTGGTAGGAAATTTTTAAGGTGCTTTTCATGATCAACAGCCAATATGCATAAAAGTGTTCAGGAAGCAAAATCTTTGTTGTCCATTGTCATGGATTGTGAAGAGAAGGGAGCTTCTTAAAACAATGGCTTGTGTCTCCTTCCCTTGAACTCTGTCTCCTCCCCAACCTTCTGGGATGTGAGGAGAGACTGGGTTGGCTGAGTTTGTTTTCTTGGAGTGTTGAAGGCTAATTAATAAAAGTACGCTAAATTTTGGGATGTGTAGACAGGAAGAAAACATTCCCCACATCAGAGATATCTAAAACCAGAATGTACAGGTTTAAGGGGAAAAAAAAGAGCTTTGGAAAGGATCTGAGAAAGAAAATGATTCACCCAGAGAGTAGGGCAGCATGGTGAGTGTAAAGGTGACCACAACACTGTAACAGCACCAGCGACAGGAATTCGGATTCGGTGCTGTCTGTAAGTCATTTGTCCATTCTCTCCTCATGTTCACAAGGGTTTCCTGTGGGTGCTCCGGTTTCCTCCCACCCTTCTAAACATACGAGGGTCTTAGGCTAATCGGGTGGCACGGACACATGGGCCAGTAGGGCCTGTTAGAGTGCTGAGTGTCTAAATTTAAATTTAGTTGGAATCTGGAACTCACTGCCTGATGGGACGATGGAGGCAGAAAGTGTTAGAAAATCTAAGCAGCATCTGGCTGGGCATTTGAACCTCGAATGCATTGTAGGCCACAGTACTAGGGTTGTGGTTCGTTCAGTGAGGTACTTAATGGCCAATGTGGATATGGTGCATTGAAGGACTCCAACACTTTGTAAGTCTCGCCACACACTCTGCTTTTCCAAAAGGGTGATGAATCTATGTGGAATTCGCTGCCCGTTGAAGCAGTGAAGGTGACCTCAGTATACGCCATATGTTTAAGACACGGTAGAAAATGAAGGGATATGGGAAAATAGCGGGTCGGTGGAGATGAGCTGATCATCAGATCAGCCATGATCCCATTGAATGACTGAGCAGGCTCGAAGGGCCGGATGGCCAACTCCTGCTCCTATTTCGTATGTTCTCCCCAGATGGACCACTTCCAACATTTCACCTCTTCTTGCACAAGACCCACCTGCTCTCCCAGCTTGGCTGCAGCTGCAAAGTCTGACAAGACTCCAATGTTGGGCGTGGGTAGGAAACCTGCAAAATAATATAGAAAATAATCCAGTGATCTCAGATTTCCTAACTAAGCATGCTTAATCCTACCCCAGACAAAACATGATCCTAAATTCCAGGCTAAAGACGATTAAAGAATAAGTGGGTGGTGTAAGAGAAGTTGAAGATGTCCACTTGTCAGAATCCTTAAAACATAAGTCTTGAATATGGTTTGCATTACTAATGTATAAATCAGGGGTGGCCAAACTTGCTTAATGTAAGAGCCACAAACAATGAAGCTCAGATGCTTGAGAGCCGTAGGATATGAACAAAATTCACACATATGTTTTTATTGTTGCATACACATTTTGTAACAATAATTTTATATAAGTTTTAAGTATTTATATAAATATTAAATGTAACAATGTTTATTCATGCAAGTTTGCTGTACAAACTGCATGTTTGTGGGGAATATGGTGCTAAAATATTTGTAGGTGGTACCATCAGAGTAATGGTTAGTGCAATGCTAAAACACAGGTTCGAATCCACTGCTGTCTGTAAGGAGTTTGCACGTTCTTCTTGTGTCTTCGTGTGTTTCCTATGGGTGCTCCTGTTTCCTTTCACTCTCCAAAGAAGTATAGGTTGAGGATTAATTTATACACGTGGCCGAATAGTAAAATCCAGATTCTAAGCAGCCAGCAGCCTCAAGCAACCATCAAAAAAATTATGGAAAATAGATAGGGAAGTTTAAAATTGGCTCCACATTTCAACTACCCAATCTCAAGCAACCAGAAAATCCTCTTCTCCATCTTTTTACTGTATTTGTGCAGCACAGCCTCATGGGGTAGAAGGGCCTATTACCATATACTATCTCTAAATTAAGCATTTAAAAAATTATACTCATTATAATCATCTAGGTTACATTTCAGAAGATATAGGAGTTGAAGTAGGGCTCAGTGGCCCATTGAGCCTGCTCTGCCATTCTAACCATGAGATAATCCATCCTCCGACTCCCTGCTTTCTCCCTGTAACTCTTGATGGCCTGACTAATGAAATATCTGGCAATCTCTGCCTTAAATACACACAATGACCTTGAAGCTACAGCCGCCTGTGGCAGCAGGTTCCACCGACTCGTGACCCTTTTCTCCATGCAGGACAGAGGAGTGCTGTACAAACACCTCCAGGGTTCATCCAGCAATGTTGAGCAATCTCTCATTTTAGAGCTCCAGCTTTCATACAGGGCTGACAGTCCAGAGAAGAATTTATGGGGCTGAGCCAAGGAACGGTTGGGTTTTGCTGAGCTGTAATGTCACCGTAGCCTTTTTTTTTGTTTAATTAAAACATCTGTCAGGCCCAAACAACAGGTGGCAGCAGGAGTTGCGGAAAATAAAATGTAATTACGTGCTGAATTGGAGAGGTGAGGGGCGATTATTCTTCCCATGATACAGCTGGTTCTAATCCAAGAGTTCTGCACTTACTGTTCATTTCAGAATTCAAGACACATTATTACCTGCATCCCAATGTTCCCGTTAATAAAAGTACTTGTTGCAACATGTGTCTTTTTCCATTGAAGTGTATTTTACTTTCCACTTACTTTCTTCTTCAAACAAAGTCATTCAAAAACATCTGCATCCTTCAACTCTGTCTTCTAGATATTGCTCTGCCGGTATCTTCCAAGACTCTTGAATACATTTCCAAAATCTCTCTTCATTTTCCTCCTTCAAGGAACCTGGAACCCTACCTTTGACTCACCTTTGGGCCATCTAGCCTATTAAATTTAGCTTCATAAGCCTCCTGTGAAGCACCTTGGTACATTTAACTGTTGATAGATTGTTTCTGTTGCCAACGGATTCATTGAATTTACAGCATATCAATTTCTGTAAAACAAAATTGAGGAGGTTGTGAGGTTGTGAACAGCTCATTCTAAATTAGTTTGTTTTTCATTCTTTCCTATTGAGTATGGGCAATCTAACGATAGGATCATTGTTATGGAGTCATAGACAGACACAGCACAGTCTGCCCCTTGGCATCAACCACCCACTCACACTATCCTACATCAATCCATCTTTCTCTTTTATCTTCCTAATACAGTAATACCCCTAGTATCTGATCCCTAGTATCTGGCACCTACGGGGATTGGTAGATGCCGGATAAGTGAATTTTCCAGTTGCTTGAGATCACATGATTGACGAACTAACCACCAAGAGGTGCCAATTCTGAACCTTTGAATTTTTTACCTATTTCTTTTCCGCATTTTTATTTTTGCCGGTTGCTTGAATTCTGGATAATGGGGATTTTATCATCAACTCCCCTCAGATTGTACATTTACCGACCAAGCTTTGGGATGTGGAAAGAAACTGGAGGATGCCTGTGAGGTTCCAAGGAGCACATGCAAACTCCATACAGACAGCACCTGAGGCCAGGAATAGGGCCACTGTTCCACTGACAGTGTTGGATGGAAAGATTTGAGGTGGGTTCATGATTCACAATGAAGAACTGCAGGTGTAAAAAGAAAAATCAGAAATCCCATTCTCACTCTTGAGATCTCCACGAATATCACTTGACCTTTTAATAAACAAGTAGCTCGAAGAGCAAGTTAGACTTAATGCTGCTACCAATCTGGGATGACGTCATTGCTGTTCTTCCCTTGTGTGGGAGTGTGAATCCTCATTATCCTTCTTGTTCTTCAAGGCACATCATCCGTAGGCTGGCAAGCGGTAAGGACTGGAAAGCAGTTATAGCCCTAGAGAGAAACAGCATTGAAACAAGCTCTTCAGCCCACACTGGACTCAATCCCACAACTTATCCCATTCCAGGTTCTACTGCATGCCCTCATACTAGAGACAATCTACATGGGCCAATTGACCTGCCAAGCTGCTTGCCTTTGCATAAGAGAAACCCAAGCAACCAAAGGAAGCCCATGCATTGATGGAGTGAACATACAAACTCCACATCGATGTTACCCAGAGTCAGTAGTTAGCTCTACTAAGCTGAGTGACTAATCATGACCTGTCAAATCCAGATCCAGGTGCTCAACCTTTTTCTTTCAACTCACCATTTTAAGTAATCCCTATGCCATCGGTGCTCTCTGATTAGTAAGGGATGGCTTAAGGAGGTATGTGAGTGGGAAGGGAAGGCTGAAAACAACTGTTCTGGACCCAATTGCTACTGAAGTATTTTGCTTGTGAAAAATTGTCATTGGCTCATTTCCTTTGGAGTTCTGAAACCGTGCACATAATGAGTCAATGAGGTACGATTAAAACAGTGGTTTTCAAACTTTTTCTTTCCACTCACATACCACCTTAAGCAATCCCTTACTAATGGCAGAAGGAATACTTAAAGTGGAATGTGAGTAGAAAGAAAGTGGTTGAGAACCATAGACATAGAACGTTACACCACAATGCAGGCCCTTTGGCCCATGATGTTGTGCTGACCTGTAAGGAGTCACAACAATCCAATCCTTCCACACCTCATACCCATAACCTTCTATTTTTCTCACATTCATGTGCCTGTTGAAGAATATTTTGACTCTATTGTATCCAGCATCACCGCTGACAATGCATTCCAGCCACCAGATGATCTCTGACATCTTTCCAGATGCATGGCTTTTTCTAGGTGGTTGTGGTTTCCATTCACTGTTTGAAACATTCATGGGGTGTAGGTTAATTGGATGTGAAATGGGTGGCACAGATTCATGGGCTGAAATGACCTTTTACTGTGCTGTAGGTCTAAATTTAAAAAAATGAACTTTTCTCAGCTTAAACAGATATCCTCTGGTATTTGCTACCATTGCCCTGGGGGGGGGGGGGGGGGGGGGGAAGTGTTAGTCTTTCCTATTCTATGCCTCTCTTGTACATCTCTGTTAATTCACCTCTCATCCTTCATTGTTCCAAACAGAAACCTTGCTTCATGAGACATTCTCCAATCCAGCAACATCCTTTTGAATGTCCTCTGCACCCTCTCTCAAGCAGCTCAAACTTTCCTGTAATGAGGCAATGAGAATCCAAGTGTGGGCTGACCAGAGTTTTATAGATGACTCCCACATCTCCTTTGGATGTTTTGAGGAGCTTCCTTTGCCATGTCATTTACAAGCTTACATCACACTGTGAGGTCCCTGCCAGTTCCCTTTGCTACAGAGCGAGAGTCCATATTTCTCCTGATGCAGCTCAATCCTCATTCTTCCTCATTTTACCCTTGTTCTCCTACATCTTCTGGTAAAGAATGAGAGAAGATGTGAAATCCCTCTGATTCTGGAGGGTTTAAGCATCTGGAAAAAGCTATAGAGAACGGAAGAGGATTTGAAGTGAGAATAGGACATAGAAATTGAATGCTTTATCAACCGTGAGAATGGGGCAGGCCAGTAAGTTGCACAGGATGCAGACAGCTCACTGACTGGTGGCAGAACTTGTGCATAGAGGTGAAAGATAGGTTTCTCAGGAAGACTTTAGAGAGAGTTCATGAGGGGATTTTGAGAATGCAATGCACTAGAAACTGAGGCTTTGACAGTACTGAATACATTGTACAACAGTTCACGGACTCTTTAAAGTGCTGAGGCTCCTCACTTCGTAATATCTCCTCCAAAACAAGGTGGACCTTGTGCATGCTGAGCACTGCATAACCACGGCCACACTGATGGCTGTGCATCTGGAGCTGAACCTCAGGGGGAAGCTGCTTGCAGACTGTGGGGACTTGGTAAGTGAGAGAACCAGAGAGAGTAAGGGAGGGATTAAACGGAAGGAATATAAAGGGACTACATGATTTATCTTCAGCAAATCAGTGGGCAGAACTCCAGAGGGAACCTCAGGATGCAGAAAGAGGCACAACACTTGGATGCTTGCCGGAGATAAATAAATCCCGTAGGTGTTTGTACTATTTTTGCCACCTCTGCAGTCTGTTAGCTTTAATGGAGTGACTTTACATGATAGTAAGAATAATATGGTTCCTGGTATAATTTGTGTGGGGCAGAGCGGTTAGGGTGGTGTATTGTAGTGCCAACGAACTGGGTTCAAATCTGGCACTGGCTGTAAATGGTTTGGACATCTTCTCCATAACTGCATGGGTTTCCTTCTCCCCCCTCCCCCCCCCTTCAAAACATACAGGTTAAGTGGATGTAATTTGGCTTGTGGGCCTGTTATTATGTCTAAATTTTTTAAACATTTTGAAAAAAATGTATTTAGCATCTGTGATGCTAGGAAGTTGGTGAATTGTGGCGTTAGACTTTAGTTGAAGAGTGCACAGGCGGGAAAGTAGGAATCCCCTGTAGCCATCCCCCTTTGCCACAGGGGAGCAGCTGAAAGACGCTGTGTGTGGGGTAGAATGGGTCCTCAATAATTTTGTGTGCCTTCTTTAGACACTGATCCTGATAGGTAGGTTATTCCTATTTTCCAGCACTTCCAAGCCTGAGCAATTCAAGTGCTTACCTAGGCCCTATTAATTACTGGGAGAGACCCTGTTCCACCAGCTACTCACCGTTCTCCAGGTGTAAAAGGTCCACTTCACATTCCCTCTAACTCTCTTATCACTTACTCTCAATCTATGTCCTCTCAGTTTTAATCATTTCATTCTGCAATAACCATGGCAGATTGTCAACTCTTCTGTTTAGCATGGGGGTGTGCTGTGCAACACAAATAATGTTCAAGGTCAATGTGCTTTAAAATGAATGTCACTGCTTCGTTTTCATATTTAGACTTGCAGCCTAGTTACAGGCCCTTTCGGCCCATGAGCCCATTCCGCCCAATTAACCTGAACGTTTTCAAGAGTGGGAGGAAACTGGATCACCCAGAAGAAATCCACACAGATGCAGGGAGAGGGTACAAATTCCTTAGAGATTTTGTTATGCAGCCTTTTGGGGGTTATTTATCAATATAACCACCCTTATAATTTTAACTCACACCATCTTTTTCCACTGGCATCCCAGTTAAATGCCCAGGCAGTGTCCTGGGATGGGAAGCTGTTTCCGCTGGGTCGCCTGGGGATCGGAGTGTTCTATCTTCA
Source organism: Narcine bancroftii (assembly GCF_036971445.1). NCBI lineage: Eukaryota > Metazoa > Chordata > Chondrichthyes > Torpediniformes > Narcinidae > Narcine > Narcine bancroftii. Next base: position 167,558,704 of record NC_091470.1, read on the forward strand.
ACTGAAAATTGGAGGCTTTCTGCTGCTCATTTCCCACTGGTTTAATCAGCCCCCCGGCGTCAGCTGACACTGGGAGTATGAGTAGGGGTAGAGGCCGTCAATCCCCTGCATAAAGTGACGTCATTTGCTGACTGTTTTCTTTTTCCACTGGACCCTGTCCCAGTTAATTCCCCGTTAATCCCTGGGACAATGTGCCAGTGGAAAAGGGGGTAATCATCTCCCAATGCCAAACATATTCTGTACCTTGTTTGACATTTATCTAAATTTGATAAATCTCAGCAGAATGTATCTCACATGATTGTCTTGATGATGCAGCTGGGTTTTATATCAAACATCAATAGAAAGACTACTGTAAAGTTGTGGTGTGCTCATGCTCTCTGCCTGGTTGTCAATATTATCAACGTTCCTCAGTGGAGCAGCAGATGAAAGAGCGATTAAGTCTGCGAATGCCAAGTGCTATGAAATGCAAAACAAGGATAGTTTAGAAGTCAGGGTCTTTCTCATTTAGATCGATGTTGATTAATACATCAAATGATAACACATTAATTAACCAAAATATTCATATGTAAATAAAACTTGGTTAATCTTATGCCGGGACAGTGAGGGGGTTGGCCCAGGATGTGTGTTGCCTGGAAAAAGCAGCCATGCTGAAATTCCACTGGCCCTGACCAAGCACAGTGAAAGGCTTTGGTATGTGAGTTGCCCAGTAACAACAACCTGACTTGATAAATTTCTAACAGTCTGCTTTCTCTCAGGGGTGATGAGATTTACAGGAATTAGGGGAAATCAAAACTGTAAAGAAAATACTTCAGACGAGGGGGACATGTCTGCGTGATTGGTCTGCAATATGGTGCATCAAGTAGATCAGTGGTTTTCCAACTGCCCCCCACCCCCAAACTCACAAACCACGATAAGTATTTCCTATGCCGTCAGTGCTCCATGATTAGTAAGGGATTGCTTAAGGTGGTATGTGAGTAGAAAGAAAATGTTATGAAAACCAGTGTTGTAATCGTCCCTAATTGACTCGTTGTGTGTACGGTTTCATAACTCCCAAGTAAATGGGCCAATGACCATTTTTTTCAAGCAAAAAAATTAAGTAACAATTGAGTTTAGAGCAGGGATTCTCAAACTTCTCTTCCCACTCACATACCATCTTAAATAATCCCTCACTAATCACAGAGCCCTTATGGCATAGGAATTACTTCAGGTGGAATGTGAGTCTAGGGTGGCAGTTTGAAAACCACTGATGTAGATGAATATTGCATTGCTTAATGTTGATAGGATGATGCTTACCACCTAGGGGGTGTCTGTTATGAGAGTGGTTGATATCAGAGAGGGTTGGAGTATTTAAACATTTGTATGCTCCGGGAACTTGTCTATGGAGTGAAAGTCCTGTGTATCAAATAAAGTGAATTAACTGAAGGAAAATAAACTACTGATTGAGACCTCAACCCCAGAACATGGATCAAGGATCAACATCGAAACATCACACAAGTGTAAATGACTAATGGAGAGGGACTACTTGGGAGATATCTGGCTTGGGTGTGAATGGTCCGTAAAGTGGCAGAAAATGGAACGTGCTGAGATTTCAGAATTTTTTTTAAAATGTTGGTGAAAGACATGATTTAGAATGGTGCTCGATGCATCCAAAATTGTAAGGATGTAGATAAAACGAAGGACAAACAGGAACTGTAAGTTACAGCCTTGGGAGGGACAAGTACATTCAGAGAATTATCACTCTCATTACCCACGTGCAGAAGGGAGGGGGTGAGAAAGAATTTGCCGGTTCCTGTGTTTGATTTTGTATCTGTTTCTGTATCTCTGTGTGTGTCTGTGAACACGAGAGTGGATGAATTCTGTTTTCCATTCCAGAAAAGTTATGAAAAATTAAACAATTAAATAGCCTCTTAATGTAAAATAATAAAATTTCTGAATAGCTGTTTAAAGTACTGTTAAATTATTAACAAAATTAAGGAAGGTGGGTCGTGCGCACACAGTCCAGTTTGCATCTGAGCAAGAATCGGTTCAACACACTTGCAGGGAAGTGTCCCGGTGCTGTTAGGTAAGGTTTAGAGTTAATTGGGGAGAGTGGGGGGGAGGGGGGTGGAAGAGCATGTGCAGTTTGGAGGGGAATAGAGTCAAATATGGAAGAAAGTGAATGTCATACTGACAGGCAAAGCAGAGACGGTGCTTACATGGGAGTATTAGAAGATGAAATTGCACTCTGTTACTGGAAGGTACATGACAGCACTTGGGATTATGTCTTTCTGTCACGGAGATAGGCATGTTAGGAACTCGATTTGTGATGTGTCTGTGTGCATATATGCATGCGTGTGTGTGCGTGCATGTGTCTGTGCGTTTGCATGTGTTTTTGTGTCTGGGCATGCACGCGCAAGTGTGTGCAGGTGATTGAAAGAGGAGAGGGTGTTGTAACACTGATTGCAACATTACTGTCCATTACTGCAGCACTCAGAATCAGCATTTATTGTCATGGCTGCTGCGGTGTTACAGTGTAGATATTTATATAAACCACCTTAAAGTAAATTTCAAAAAGTGTGAGAAAAAGTTACAGTAAGGGAGTGCCCGTGCTTCCTTCAGGAAATTGATGGCCGAGGGAAAGAAGCTGCCCTTCTGTTGCTCAGTGTTTACCTTCAGGCTCCTGTTCCTTTTTCCCCAATGATAGCAGAATGAAGAACCCATGGCCTGGTTGATGGGGATCCTTTAGGACAGAGACCCCTTTCTTAGGACATCGTCTCTTGTCGAGGTCCTCAATGGAGTGAAGACTGGTGACCGTGATGTCACCGTCTGAGTAAAAACCCTCTAGGCGTTTTTCCTCCATACCAATCAGAATGCTGTCCATGGTGCACCTGTAGACATACCGAATCTCCTCTAGCTCAGTATAGCTGCTGCATTGACTTGGAAACTCCAGGATAGATCTTCAGAGATGTTGAGGGAATATATCCAAGAAGGCTTTTCAAATGAGGGCTTCATGGATAGAGGTGAGAAACAAAGGATGAATATTTTCTGGAAGTGTTTGACAAGCCTCCGTACAGCAACAGGGAGACCTTGAAGCAGAAATTTAAGAAGGTGGCAGAGAATATTAAATTATATTAATGGGTGGGGGGTTTAAATTTCCATTAAATGATATGCCTCAGCATGAAAGACTGTTATGGGTATAACTTTTAAAGTGCATCCAGGAGAGGTTTTGGAGCCTATTAGGAACCCAACGTTGATCTGAGCAATGCGTCAGAGGATGCAGGTGAAGTCTTACTGAATTATTCCCAACTGCATTTAGAACCATAGAACTGCAAAGAAGGAGTACTGCCTGAATTTCTTGTCACCAAGGTACAGGATGTAATAGTGCTGGAGAGTGGGCAGAATAGATTCACTGGAAAGGAGCAGTTCGGTTACGAGGAGAAACTGTACAAGCAAGGTTTGTTCTCCCCAGACTGGAGAAGGTTAACAGGGAGCACAAATGAGGAAGATGAAATGACGAGGGATATAGGTGGGAAACGTCAGTTCTGTATCTTTACCTTGGCTACATAAAGGCCACTGTTGAACCTGCTGAGTTTCTCCAGCATCGTGTGTTTTTTTTTGGGGGGGTGGAATATAGGTGAAATACACTACAGAGACCTTTCCTACTTTCAGAGGTAGATAAAATGGGAGGATGTAGGTTTAGAGTAGGGTGGAAGAGATTTATTGAGATAGAACTTCTATACCCGGATAGCAGTGAGTTCCTGGAATGCATCGCCTGGAGAGTAGTTGAAAACTGGGTCATTGACAGCATTTAAACTGAATGAACATTGGATTGCTCAGGGGTCGAGGCAAATGGACAAGTGCCTGGGAATGGTATTAATACAGTAGGGGGCTCACTGGCTAGCATGAGTGATTTGAGTTGAATGGGTGCAATGGTGGTTGCAGAATTCAAAGGATGTCACAATGAGAAAGGGTGGAGATACTGGATTTCAGAATGTGCTTAAAGATGGTTTCTAAGCACCTTGGAAAGCCTTGGGTCTAAATGAGATCTTTGAACCTTCGTTGGCCATGTGTAAGTTATCAGATGACTTGGGAACAACAAATGTATATTCAAGAGCTATAGGGATAAGCCAGATAATTAATTATAACCCAATATGTTTGATGTTAATGGCGGGAAGTTGTTTGAAAATTCTTATGAGGGATACGATTTATCTACTTTTGGAAAGGCAGGATTCATTCAAATATAGTCAGCATGGCTTTCTTAGAAGGAGATCCTTTTAACTCATTAGTCTAAATTTTTCAACGAAGTTGGGAAGTGTATTGATGAGGGTAGAGTGGTTGATGTAGTCTCCATCAACTTATTTCATGTAGCCTGCATGAAAAATTTATATTTCGACATAAACAGGCCCTTCCAGCCTAAAAGGTGCACCACCACAAAACCCTTCAGAGGATAGCGAAGTCAGCGGAAAAGGTCTCTCTCTGAAGGACTCTTGCAACACTCCATGCAGGCGAAAGGCAATAAATATTGTAAAGGACTCCAATGGACCTTCAGGCAAACTGTTACCTGGTAGAAGGTACCATAGCACTCAAGCCCTTGCGTCCAGATTGGGCAACAGTTTTTCCCCCAAGCCATCAGGCTCCTGAATTCCCAGAGCATGTGCGGATAGTGCACCGTGGACTTTTCCTGTATACGCCTTAATATTTTAATGTGTTTAACTTCTATTCTAACTTACATTTATGTAAATATGCCTTGTGGACCTGGAGAAACACTATCTTGACTTTACCATGCAAGCATGGTATGAGCAATAAATAAAGGTGTCTTAACTTAACGAGCCCATTAGCCCCAAATACACCAATTAACCAATAACCGGCGTATGGTTTTGAAGAGAAAGAGGAAATCAGAGTGCCTAGAAGAGACCCATGTACAAAATCCTTCCAGACAGCACCAGATTCAAAGCTGGGTCATTGGCGCTGTAATAGCTTTGTGTTAACTGCTATGCTAATTGTGACCAGGTCCCAAAGGTAAGGAGTCGTGCACATTGGTTAATTGGATCCAAAAAATCTTGAAGGAAAAGTTTGATGATGGAGAGTTGTGTGATTGAAAGTCTGGTCGTGGTGAAGCACGAAATGAATAAATCTTGGGACCTTTCGTGTTTATTATAAATGTTCAAGATTTGGATCCAAATGTTAGAAGTATGAATATTAAGTTTGCAGGTGACGTGAAAGCAGGTAGCGCGGTTGAAAATGGAAAGAGTAGTCTCCGAAACATTGTTAATAGGAGGGGCAGAGCAATGGCAGATGGAATTGTATCCTGATAGGTGTGAATTGATACAATTTGGAGGGACTAGTAAGACTAGGACCTATATAATAAATGCTAAGGCTCTGAGGAGTATTGAACAATAAAAAGATCTTGGCATACAGGTCCAAGAATCCCAAAACCTGATAGCACGGATAGATAAAAGCATGGAGGCGACTTGCCTTCAATTGTCCAGATGTGATCTCCACATTTACAGAGGTGTTTTATTTTGGATGGACAAACTGGTGTAGGACTTGCATGGCGAAAGGTAGGGCATTGCAGAGGGAATACAGATACACAAGTCCTTGTGTATCACAGGTCGATAGGTTCATAATGAGAGCTTTAGGTTGCTCTTCACTGATCAAAATACTGAGTACAGGATTTGTGATGTTATGTTAAAGCTGTACAAGATGTTTTCTTTGGCTTGGCTTCACGGACGAAGATTTATGGAGGGGGTAAAGATGATTGTTAAGGCCATATTAAAGCATTGTTATGCAATTGTGGTCACCTACCTAGAGGAAAACTATCAATGACTGAAAGACTGCAGAGGAAATTTACAAGGGGAGCTTCTTCACTCAGGGAGTGGTGGGAGTGTGGAACAAGTTGCCACCTGATGTGGTAAATGCAGGCTCACTCTTAAATTTTAAGAATAAATTGGATAGATACATGGATGGGAGAGGTCTGGAGGGTTACGGAATGGGTGCAGGTCAGTGGGACTAGTGGAATGACATTTCACCACGGACTTGAAGGGCTGAATGGCCTGTTTTCTGTGCTGCAGTGTCGAAGGATGCAGCCAGGACTTGAAGAGCTGAGTTGTAGGGAAAGGTTACGCAGGTGAGAATTTATTATTGGACCATCGGAATATGAGGGGAGATTTGATCGGGGTGTACAAAATTCTGAAAATTACGGATGAAGTAAATGAAAGCAAGCTTTTTTTCCACTGAGGTTAGGTAAGACAAGAATGAGAGTGAAAGGTGAAAAGTTTAAGGGGAATGTTTAAGGGGTGGCATGGCACAGTTAGCACCATGTTATTAGAGCACCAGCGACCAATGGTCAGATCTGCTGCTGTCTGCATGGAGTTTGTACATTCTCCCAATGTCTGTGTGGGTTTCCTCCAGGTTCCCCAATTTCTTCCACATTCCAAAGCACACGACTTAGAAAGTTAATTGGTCACAAGGGTGTATTTGGGCAGCTCGGGCTCATGGGCCTGTTACCGTGCTATATCCCGAATGAAATTAAATTAAAAATTAAAATAAATTAAGGGGAACTTCTGCACTTAGAGGGAGATGAGTGTGTGGAATGAGCTGCCAGCAAAATCGGCAGAAACAAGTTAGAGTTTAAGAGAAATTTGAATAGGTACATGGATGGGACGGAAATTGAGGGATGTGGATTGGGTGAAGGTCGATGGGAACCACAAACTAGAGTGCAGAGGTGATTGCTTGGGAAGAAAAATATCAATTATAAAGACTGACTGGACAGGTTTCCTTGGCTGAGTGGGGACATGATTAAAGGATACAAAATTAGAGAACTTAGCTTCATGGTAAGATTTGAGAGAGGATCTGGGGAAGATTTTTTTTTAACTCAGGGGGTGGATGGAAGCTGGAACACACTGCGTGATGGGATGTTGGAGGCAGTCCCTCTCACAACACCGAAGAACTATCTAAATGAGAAGCTGAGCCAAAAAATGCCGTGAGCAAGTGCTAATACATTTCAGATTTATTTTGTCAGAGAGTATGCATGGCATCACAAACAACCCTGCAGGCCAGGCACAATTAATACTTATTGACGGTGCAAATAAACTGTACTAAATGTACACAAGAAATGTAAACAAACTGACTGTGCAATGCAGGGAGAAAAAAATCAATAAAGCGCAAAAGTCTTTGAATGAGCCCCTGATTGAGTTTGTTGTCGAGGAGTCTGATGGTGGAGGGGTAGCAGCTGTTCCTAAACCAGGTGGTGCAAGCCTTGTGGCACCTCTTTCCTGATGGTAGTAGCGAGAACAGAGCGTGTGCTGGGTGATGTGGATCCTTACATATTGCTGCTGCTCTCTGATGGCAACATTCCCTATAGATGTTCTCGATGGTGGGAAGGGTTTTACCTGTGATGCTGTGGGGGTGTGTGCATTTCCTTGTGCAGGGCTTTACAGATCTGGGGTATGGGGGTATTGGTGTATCAGGGGTATTAACATATAGGATTATCATTGATCAGTATTTGCTTGGTTGTAATGCACAAAATGGGCCGAAGGGCCAGTTTTTCAGTTGCTATATCTTCAAATTTAATTGAATCTCTCTGGAGACAGTTACATTATAGTTGTGTTAATATTTATGAAGCTCAAGGGATTAAAAGAATTTATTCCCTGACTTTAAATAGTAGATTTCACCTGAAGTAAATATATCATTAACGACAGTGTCGACAATGTAGATGGAGAATCTCTTTACACAGTAATGATTCTATGCATAGAACATTTAGTTTAATTTTATAATTGAATGACACTATTTGATGGAATTCACTTTGCCCCTAAAGACATAAAATTTTTATAATTTAACATGACATGTAATTGAAGTTGCAGCAGAGAGGCAACTAATGGGTCATCTTCTCACCTTCCTCAATGCTGGCATCCTGTTCACGCTGCCCCGGGGCCCCTCTTACACCGCCCTCCCCACCAACTGGACACTATAATCCCTTTTTCTGATGCTCTTTTTTCTGTTCAGTGAGTTTCGCATAAACCTGGCATGGAACATGAGAATATCCTAGAGTTTTTTTTTAAAGAAAGCACTAAGTGCATCTGATCAATGTGTGTTGGGGATTTGATATATAGTGGTTTTATTCAAGGGGTTGTGACCAAAATTTCACTCTGGCCTGACACCCTTGGCATGTTAACACTTTAACAGGCTTCGAGATAAGAGAAGCAAAATTTATTATCATAAAATGTGTTGTTTTGTGGCACCATTACAGGTGCTAACATTGCATTTTAAAAAAATGAATTAATTCAAAAAAAGAGATGGATGTTCATCTTCATCCTCCTGTACCTCCTTTGGGCTGGTCACAGAGTGAAGAGAGCATGGCCTGGGTGGTGAGGCTCCTTCTTAAGACACTGCCTCTTGTCCTTGTGAAGGACAAGGACAAGTGAAGGCTAATGCCCATGGATGAGTTCACAACTCTCTGTAACTTTTTCCTGTTCATTGGCACCTCCCTATTAGACAGTAATACATCCAGTCAGAATGCTCCCCACTGTATGCTTTGTAGCACTATCGATCAGCCACGTTAGACAGAAATTTGTGATTAATAGGCTTTCATCACCTAAAGACATCAACACATCTCACATGTGCTGGCCCGGTTCCAAGGCAGGTACTGAGGGCGTAACAGCCTTTATGCGGATTTCCGGGAGAGGAGCGCAGGTGAAAGGGGGGCGGACCAGCCCATACAGGCAGTGTGTGGTGCACTGAGGTAGCAGCAAGCAAGAATAAACTCAAAAGACTGTACAACAGGCTTTATTCCAGTAAAAGTTCAAGCCTTAGTGGCTCTCCGTGTGACTGGCTCAGGAGGGGCTAGCTCAGGTTTATATTCAGGTCGGCTGATTGACAGCCAGCCAGGTGGAGTTAAACCCTTAGGTGGTCTTCCTGCAGGTACAAAGAATGCCCCCTGCAGTCAGCTGCTGGTCATATCACCACATTGTGCTAATAGTCGTACAGTGAATCCACCACACACCTGTAGAAATCTGCAAAAGTATTTGGTGACCTACCAAATCTTTTTAAACTTCTCATGAAGTCGAGCCACTGTGAGCCTTCTTTATGATCTTCAGAGGTGTTGATGCCCATAAATTTGAAATACTTAACCTTTTCCACTTCTGACCGCTTGAGGATGTCTGCTTTGTGTTCTCCTGATTTCCCCTTTCTGAAGTCCACTAGCTTTGCTTAGCTTTGCTGATATTGAGTACAAGGTTGTTGTTCTATGCCACTCATCTAGCTGATCTATCTCACTTCTGTACCTTTCCCCATTGCTGTATGTGATTCTGCCAACAACTATAATGTCAGCAACAAATTTGTAGATGGCACTTGAATTGTGCCTGACCACACAGTCTTGTGTGCACAGTTAGTAGAGTCGTGGGCTAAGCACTCATCCTTGAGGTGTACCTTTATTGATTGCTTCAATTTCGTACCTAACATTGAGTTAAACAAGAACATTTGCAGATGCTGGGGTCGTGAGCAATGCACAAAACTGGTGGAGAAACTCAGCAGGACATACAACATCTATGTAAAGTAAAATGCAACCAACATTTTGGGCCAGAGCCCTTCATCAAGAATGATTTGTAATGAAGGGTTCAGGCACAAAATATTGGTTGTCTTTTGCTGCAGGATGCTGTGGGGTTTTTTTTAATATATTACATGGAACTTTTAGTGCGGAAGAATCTTGGGATTGGAAGCGATGGTCGCTGACAGGAAGCTGTTCATTGGATCGGGCCTTGAGTTGGTGATGTGGTCACAAGTCAGGTCAGAGCACCTTGGAGATCAATAACTGGGGGACTGGGTTACTGTCAGCCAACAAGTTGGTCATAAGTAAACCCATGGAATGGAAATTGTTGGACAGAACAAGGTTGATCATCTTGTTGAGTGAGATGACACAATGTTGGTTTCCAGCAGCAGTCTTCATCACCTTAGGAGTTGTCGTTAAAGTAACATTGAAAAAAGCTTTGCCAGTCCTTGCAGAGCGGGGAACACCGATCATCAATTTACACACTCTACATCTGCAATCCCCTCTGTGTGTCATCATGTGTATTCATTTTGCACAACTTAGAATGCATCTTCAAGTGTCCTTTGCCAGTAACATTTCATTGATTCAGAATTGTGAAACTCTCTTCTTAGAAATTAAGCTTTAAGCAAAAGAGAGACATCTAAGGTTCTCCATGGCATACCATTCATTTATTTTCCCTGTAGTGTAACAGACACTAAAAGGTCCTTTCTGCAGAAAATCAATTGCGTATGGAGAAACAACAACTGAGCTCGTATTATGATCTTTTAAATATGGATTATGTAACATTGATTTCCTTTCCACTCTCTTATCCACAGAAATGGAGAGAGTATGAGAATAAGTACACAAAAGTACATAGATCGCTTGAGGAAATACTCCTATCCTTACACAATATTGGCCTGAATCCTGAGAGAGTACAAGAAAGTTTACAAACTGTTGACCCAAGATTTTAATGCCACTCTGCCCTCTGCTGTTAAGGAGTTAAGCATTCTGATTTAAATTAGGTACTGTGGAACAAAGCTCTGCTTAGTTCAAGCTGCGTTCGTTTTGAGACTGGCTTGGACGAGGTGTGAAATAAAACGGGGCCAAAATAATCTTACAGGTAACTTCTGCCTGTTTCTGAAAGGGGATCTTAGAATTTCATATTGGCAGTACTCATTAGTTTTATGGCTGTTGATCTCCAAAATATGGGCAAATAAATCTATTTTGTGTATATTCTCTCTTTTCTCTAGGCTTTTAACCCGTCAGCGGCCATTCTATTTTTCTCCTTCCTGTTTCTTTCTCTCATTTTATTCCTCAAGTTTAGTGTAAATTTATCCATAGTCTTCAGTATGATTCTTCCCTTTGTCTCCCCTTTTGCCCCCTTTCTTTATCTCTCCTTCTCTCCCCTGTGCTTTGTGTCTTCCTTCTCTCCCCTGTGCTTTGCAACATCTCCTCCTCTTGGCCTTTCATTTTTAATCTTTTTTGCCTTGTTTGATTTCCTTTTCCTTCTTGTTTCTGCCCCTCACAATCTAATACCTCTCTCTATGCTTTAATCCGCATTTGTTATCTTTTCTTTTTGTTCACTGTTCTCCTAGTCAGTCTCAGGGCCTACTTTTGTAATTTTCTTTCCCCTCCCCAAATTACTCCTCGTCATTTTCCCATTCACCAACATTTACTGTTTCTTGCACAGACCTGTAATTGGTCCCAATGTATCTGGGGCCAAGATGTTGCTTCCAAGTCAAGAAAATGAGGGATGAATATGATTAAAAGCAAATAGTTACTTGAATTAATGTGATTGTTTTTACAAAATATAATTAATTACCTAGAAATTGGATTTCTGGTTCACTACATGCGTGCTCTTATCCATTTTGCCAGATTGGGGAACATGTTTGAAATCAGTCGGCTCGTGAAAGTTATCTTCAGAACACCCTTGAGGTGGTTTTCCACTACTTTGATGGATTTGAACCTGTGCCTTCCCAGTGGCAGCTGCCACAGGGATCATTGGAAGTGAGATTCAACATTGCATGCTCGATGCTCATTGTTCAGCCCTGACATTCTCCCTGATAGTCACTGCAACTGTTCAAAAGGCTGCCCTAGAGAGAAAGTGTTGGTAGAGGAGCCAAATCTCATGATCTCTGAACTGAAGTGTTGCTACTGGCAGTGTAACTAATAGAACAGGTCCTCAGTGAGCAGTCAGTTGACTGAAATATCCATGTCTCAGCTAAAATGCCTCAATTCACGTGTGTTTGATGACTTGATAGAAAGGGTCCTTCTTCTCTTACTGGACACTTTAAAAATATAGCAGGAATAGGTTGTACATTTGTTAAAGAGAGGAGTCAGCTTTGTCACATCATCATGTACATGAAAGATGCTGAGCAAATAAGATGAATTGTATCCAGAAGCTCATTGGACTGGAAAACGGCAAGTTCATTATCATCTGATTGTACATATACAACCTGACGAAACACCATCTCTTTGGACCACAGTACATGTACAAAAACACATTAAAAAAAAACTGTACGTAATGATCACAGGAATAATCAAAATAAATATCTGCAAATATTTGGGATAATGTTCATCAGGCTCACTACCTGTGGGAAGAAGCTATGCCCCAGCCTGGCAAGCTCCTTGATGGTAAAGGGCCTTGTATAATTCTTTGAGCCCCATTTAGCCAACACTCTCGCTAAATGCCACCTATAGAGGATGGAGGAAAGAGCGACCATAGTGATCCTGTCGGCTGGAAAGTTTTTACACGCCCTTCATACATAATATTGGGCGCACATGAACCACAATGAATGATTCATTGCAACATGCCCAGCTACAGGTGAGAGAAAATTCATTGTTGTGAAATTATTTGGTGGAGTCAGTTACAGAACTTTCACCTAAATCTACTGGTGCAGCAGTTGTGATTTTAATTGGAGAAGGTGTCATTTGCTTAACTCAAGGTGGATGCCTGCACATTCACTGATGGTTTCCAGGTGAAGCTTTAACATATCATTCTCATACACTTGTACATTTGAATGGACGTTCCATTTTGACTCCATTTCAAATTCTATTGTTTGGTAGCTGACAGTGGAAAAGAACCATCCACTTCTCGAGGGAAAAATGGTTTGTTTTTTAAATTTATTTTTGACTTTTCTGAGAATCCATGGTGGTTGCTTTCTTTCAGAGTGCAGTTACATGTTTGAAATCAACCAATTCTTTTGCTCTGAGGGCACAAGATTCTGTCCAATTATTTGCTTATCGTCATCCATTTTTCATGTGGGTTAATAGGCAGCGATCAGAGTTGAATGATCCCATCTTAACAACTCCTCTTGAAGGACTCTGAAGAAGGCCTGAAATATTGACCCAGTTGTCTCTGCACAGATGCTTTTTTGACCTCTTGAGTGCTTTGAGCTTTATCTGTCTCTCACTAAAACTTCCAAGGCTTATTGCAGCAAGTGTTCAGCAAGCAGGCCAAACTAATTTGAGCAGAGATCAAACTTGGGACTTGCTTGGCATTTTTACATAGAAACAGCTGAATCATTCCTAAAAAAAAAATGAGCAGTGTGTTCCGATGTGGTCGTTAACACAGGGTAACTTTTACACAGTCTCCTCGTGTTGCGGAGTCTGTTGGAGGGTGAACGTGGGTGATGTAAATGTGTTGGGGTACCAGTGGAAAAATTACAGGATGCAATAAATTCTCTCTTGATCTTTTTATTTTCCAATTTCCTAAAATTTTCTGCTCTTCAGCGGCCGTGTCAAAGTGCCTACTGATTCATTAATGCACCAGGCCGTGGCCCAAAATACTTGCAGGAACGCTATAGCCCTGGAAAGGGGACGTGATGTTCTTGCTAAAACACTTCAATAATAATTCATTAACTCTGACGCACACTGAGAAGTCCTGAGGCCACGATGCGCACCTTTTAATTCAAACCCTTTCTTGCTGGCCTCTGCTCCTGGGATGAATGCTTCACACTGACTCGTGCTGCACAAATAAAACTCATTTCTCTTTCCGGCACAAGCATCCCTCAGCTAGGTTAGTGCATCGATCAACAAAATTGTATTTTTCATTGCAGCCTTGTTGGTGATGCGGTGTAGTTAATTCACAGTTCCAATGCAAGTAAAACTAAACTGCTGGAAGAATTTGTTAGGTGCTTCAGGTTCTCGACCTGTAATATGGATCACTTACTTAGTTCCACAGATGCTTGACTCACTCAATGCCTCCAGTGGACACTCAGTGTCTCTGAAGGGACTCTCATTTGCTTCTTTTTCCCATACTGTTTGCCAGGCAATGCTTGTGGCGAACATCAGACAAAGGTTGAAGTGTATTTAAATATATATATATATAATTATATATATATATCTTTGGCTTGGCTTCGCAGATGAAGATTTATGGAGGGGGTAAATGTCCACATCAGCTGCAGGTTCGTTTGTGGCTGACAAGTCCGATGCGGGACAGGCAGACACGGTTGCAGCGGTTGCAGGGGAAAATTTGTTGGTTGGGGTTGGGTGTTGGGTTTTTCCTCCTTTGACTTTTGTCATTGAGGTGGGCTCTGTGGTCTTCTTCAAAGGAGGTTGCTGCCCGCTGAACTGTGAGGCGCCAAGATGCACGGTTTGAGGCGATATCAGCCCACTGGCGGTGGTCAATGTGGCAGGCATCAAGAGATTTCTTTAGGCAGTCCTTGTACCTCTTCTTTGGTGTACCTCTGACATGATGGCCAGTGGAGAGCTCGCCATATAACACGATCTTGGGAAGGCGATGGTCCTCCATTCTGGAGACGTGACCTACCCAGCACAGTTGGATCTTCAACAGCGTGGATGTATATATATGACATTTTTATGTATTATTTCATGATAAAGAAAAGAACCATGAACCTTGGTTATTTATTTGCTCCAGATTCCAACATCTCCAGACTCTTGTGTCTGCATTTAAAAGTAGTTCTCTCAATCCCTTGTAATGTCCTTTTGCTTCCCTTATTGCTGGATGTTCAATACTGATGAGATGGAAAGATGCCGTCCCTCCTCGTCATACTCAGTGGCTCTCTGATATGATGATAACTTTGGGCGGAAAAAAAATCAGAAGTTCTACCAATGTGATGGGGTTTGAATTTTTTAAAAATTTATGGGATCCTTTTATCAGCTATTTTCATAATTTATGATTATTCAGATATTGTTTTGTGATTGTCCTCTCTGTATGGTTGTAAATTATATCCTACTACCAACAACTTCAGAAGGGAAGGGGATATATTTTGCAGAATAGTCATTTTTGTTTGTCTTTTTTAATTAGCCATTTTACATTTGTTCAAGTGCGTAATATACTTTTTTTTGCAATTTTTAGCCTGTTTGTTAAAGTACTTTGACTATATGTGTTTTTTTTCTACGTATAATTACTACACCTGTATATTCCGTTTTACGCGCTTAGTCAGTTTAATCACTTTTACTTGTTGATTCTTATTGAAGATATATAAAAAAATATTGAAAAGAAAAATAGTAAAGGCCTTAAAGTTCATAGGAGGCACAAAGGGAATTCAAGTTTGTTTTGTTCATCTTCATTATCAGGAAGAAAGCTAAATCAAAGGCTTGATTGTCCATCGAAACCAACAACATTAACTAATCTTGTGACAAAGTGAGTGTTACCAATAACTCCAAAGACTAGAAGTTACCTGACTGATGGGCTTTTATTATGATAAAGCGATGGCACATCTCCTGTCATTGACTTAAGACTCGAGCTTGTTCTGGGGGAGGGGTGGTGTCATTACCGCCTTTATTAGGGGGAATCAAAGGGGGAGGAGCAACAGGTACAATCAGCAATGGGTGGGTCACCCATATATGTACATACAGTGGTCCCACCACACTCATCTTGACATTGCTGTGGTTTGAACAAGGATTCTTCCTTCCTGCTAATCCTTGTCTTCTTCTGGGCTGCAGCATATTTGGTTCAGCTCGAAATGAATGTGGAGACAGTAGTGGCAGTTCGATCAGCAGCAGTGGGATTGAAAGAGAATGGTGGGCGTTTTGAGCCAAGTCGCTTCATCTGAAATATTTTGGTGAAGGAGTTTGGCTCAAATCGTCAACCTTTCTTTTTCACACCCACTGAAGCTGCCTGACCCACTGCGTTCAAGTCAAATTAAGTTTGAGGTTTTTTTTTCTCTCCTTTTTTTTCTCTTTTTTTGGGTTTTTTTTTCTCTTTTTTTCTTTTTTAAGAGGATGATGTTACAGAAGATAATAAGTCAAAAGTTGAGGATGTTGAATTAGATGAAGAGGAAGATAAGGGGAAAGGTGATAAGAAGAAAAAGAAGAAAATTAAGTACAAATACATTGAGGGAGAAGAGTTTAATAAAATTAAGTTAATTTCGATAGAGAATTTTGAGGATGTTATAAATGAAGAATATGGAGAATTTTATAAAAGTTTGAACTTTTTTTTTCTTTTTTTTCTCTTTTTTTAATATAAGGGGAGGGGAAGGAAATAAAAAGTTTATCTGATTGTTTTTCTAAGGGATGTTTTTGTTCTCTCGATGAATTATAAAGGAAACTTGGTATTAATGGAAATTCTGTATTTATGTATTATTAATTATGATTTTTTGTATAACAGATATGTGGTTGATATATGATTTTAATATTTGAACTTAGTTTTAAAGTGGATTTCATTTGTTAAATACATGTATTATGTTTGATTTAAATATATGTTTAAGGGTATTACTTTAGTATTGATATTTTTTTTGTTGTTAGTAATTTTTTTTGTTGTTAAGTTTTATCCTTTTTTTTGTAAGTGGGGTTTTTTCTATTTTATTTACAACATTGTTAATTAATTCTTCACTCTTTATTTTGGGGAGAGGGTTGGACTAATTTTAAATTAGATGATTAATGTTGTGTTATAATTATTGGGGGGGTTAATTTGTGTAGTTTAATGATGTAGTATTCTAATTTTTATTATCTTATTTTTTATTATTTCTTTAAATGTAATTTTTATTTTATTCATGTCATAAAATTTTAAATAAAGTTTAAAAAAAAGTTTATTAGTCATCTGTTAGCACAAGTTACAACCCAACAGTGCTGGCTCTGATACTCTGGTATCTTGCTTCCAATGGGAACAGCCAAAAGATGCTGTGTGCAGGGTGAAAGGGGGTCTCAGTGATCATCAGCCAATGATTGTGGTAGATCGTGTCAATGGGGGGGGAGTGGGGGTGGGACACTCCAGTAATCCTAATCCTCTCTGCCACTCTTATGGTCCTGTGGATTGACTTCCAATCCATTTCCCTGCAGCAAAGATGTTGGAGCCAACCAGTTCCTCCAGAAAATCGTGTTTTCCTCTTCCTGGTTCACTGGTTTTCACCCCACCCCCTCAGTCACCCATAAGCTCCCAGTAGAGGGAGTCAGAGACTAGTTTGTTGTAGCTTTGGTTGGATTCAAGATGGATGCCTCCATAGGGTCTTTAGTGTGGGGCATTTGCTCCACAGATTCAAGAGATCTTTTAAAGCATTCTCCAAATCTTATTCACCTCACGTCACTTGTCAATAACTTGTTACAATGTTCTCAGTTGAAATTCACACGGACATTGTGGATCGCGGCATCCCAGTCAGGAGTGCCGAAACATCAGCTCTCTGTTGCCTTCCATGGAAGCTGCTCAACCTGCTGATTTTCTCCAGCAGATTGTGGGCTGTCGCCGAGTGAAAATTTCTTTCCAGTTAGGAGGGGATAATTGACCAATAAGGGCGGCATGTTTAGCGTAGGGGGTTAGTGCATCACCAGGGCTCGAATCCAGCACTGCCTGTGAGGAGTTTGTACATTCTTCCCGTGTCCATGAGGCTTTCCTCTACGTGCTCTGGTGTCCGCTCACTCCTCAAAATGACCCAGGTTGTTGGTCAATTGGGAAGCACGAACTCAAGGGCCAAAAAAAGGCCTGTTTCTATACTGTATGTCTAAATATTTTTTTAAAAATTAAAAAGTACTTCTGCTTTACCACAACCAGTTAAGGCCAATGAAGCATTTAATAACTAAACAAACGTGCTTTGAAATTATGAAATTGGTTCAGATGACAGCCACCTTTTGAGTTACTTCATCTCATTCTTCCAAAGCAGGAAGTCCACTGTCCTTCTTTCCTATTATGTAGCTCTTTCTTAAATGACTTCTGTACCCTGGTCTTGGCTGCACTCCATAACAAACTGTGCCAGCCATTGATTATGTTCCTTGCAATGAAGTTCTTTTTGGCATCCTGCCTTGAGTTTGCCCTTCATTGTCCTGTGCAATACAATCAACTCCTGGCTATTTTCAGCACCCAATATAAGGCTGCATATGAATGATTCAGACTTCAGCATTTTTGAATGGTGCATTTATATCAAAGAACTGCAGTATATGTAATTCTGCGAGTGCACCTGAAAGCACCAGTGTTGATGGGTTCACTCACTTCATAGGGGGAGGGGAAGGCATCTAATTTTCATGACGTTCCCGAGGAGATTTAAGCAAATGAAATAAATTTGAAGAACTGTCACTTTTGAAATTCAAAAATTGCAGTGCGGCAAGTTCCTACTGTCTATTATCCAAACTATCGTGAGAATTATTCTACCTTCATCAAAATAGTACTGTGTTACACATTAATCATATAAAATATAAATATAAAATAGTTACCTGAGGACAGAATGGAGGTGGATTGAATGTATACATGTTCTGTATACACTCCATAAACTGCTGGAAAAATAAATGAGTCAGTGCCTCAAGTCTCAGAACTTTTAAATTATTATATTTTAAAATTTAGACATATGACAAGATGTTGAGATAAAGTGCTAGTGATCCTCCTGAACAGTAGAGGGAGTCAGAGATTAGTTTGTTGTAGCTTTGGTTGGATTCAAGATGGATGCCTCCATAGGGTCTTGAATCCATAGCTAATAAAGTATAGTTTTTATTTAAATAACTCAAGTTTATTTATTACAACAAAAATAAATATTACATTGTACCAGAAGTGGAAGAAACACAGGTGTGCAGAGTGAGAATCAGTCAACAGCAGCAGTGAAATGGAAAGTGTGAAGCCGCCTGCTACTGTAAATTGTACTGGAAATGTTGACCATGAATGGACGTTGTTTAAACAATGATTCATGTTGTACCTGCAAGCCATTGGACTCGATAGCAAAATTGATGCACAGAAGATTGCACTGCTACTTACCATGGCAGGACATCAAGCACGAAAGGTTTTCAATACATTTGTTTGTGCTGAGGCAGAAGACCAGGGCAGGTTTGACAAGGTTATTGAGATGTTTGATGAACAGTGTTCACCAAAGAAAAATGAAACATTCAAGAGGTACGTGTTTCCCCTCCCACATGCAGCTGCAGGGGGAGAGCATTGATACTTTTTTTTATATAAAAGGTCTTGAAATGAAAAGCAAGAACATGAAATTTTGGGTTGCTGAAAGATTCAATGATTCGTGATCAAACTGTGTTTGGGATTATTGATAAGAAAGTGAGAGAGAGAGGTTGCTGTGAGAGACAGATCTTGCCTTAGCTGGAGCAGTGAAGATATGCCACACTAGTGATTTAGCTCTGCAGGACGTGAAAAAAAATTTGGTGATAGTGCAAAAGTCAGAGAAAATGAAAGCATAGCCATAGCCGCAGTGTCAGGACACACATATAAACAAAAAAAAAAAGAGATATAGGAAACAACAAAAAGATGGAGAAACATTCAATTGCAAACAATAAGGCACTTAATGTGCATCAAAACAAAGCCCCACCTATGGAAAAGTCTGTAATAAGTGCAAAGTACAGAATCACTTTGCAAAGCAATGTTTTTCCAAAAGGAAACGAAACAGAAGTAAAAGCATCCACACTATACACACTATAGAAGAAATTGCTGTCAGTGTTACACTTTTCATTGGCATTGTAATGCAGGAAGATTATAAACCAACAGATACTGAACAGCCAAGCATGAACAGAGTTGAGCAGGGCAGGTGGACTGTGTCATTATGGAACAACTATTCCTTTCAAGCTCGACATAGATCAAATTGACCTTTTCCCCTGTTAGTGCGACATCAGGGCAATGAAGATAAAGCCATACATCCTGTACAGCTCAAAGTCGACAATGGACAGAGCATCAGCACAAAAGGTACATGTAAACTCAAGGTGAAAGTTAAAGATAAAGAGCACCACCTCAGGTTTGCAGTAGTCCCAGATGGACAATGCATGTGAAAACCTATGCCTGGTCAAGAGGGTGTACACACCAAGAAAATGTATTGTGTTAGCTGATGCATTATCCAGGGCAATGATCCAGTGTAAAGTACACAATAGAGTTCCACAGAGAGAGAGATGTGAATCCCCACCTGAACCTGATCACTGAATCTCTTCCCATATCTAACATGAAATCCAAGCAGATTACAGCTGAAACAGAGAAGGACACAGTTCTACAGAAGGTCATCAAGAATCTGAATGAAGATTGGCGGAGGTGAATGTCAGCCACACTGCAACATCCGAGCTGAGCTGAGTGTGGTCATTGGGCTTCTACTCAGCATTACAAATGCAAAGGACCCCAAAACCTAGCAGCAATAGACAAGTAATTTTTAAAACAAAAGTTATTTTTAATCAACTTTAAACATGAAAACAGAATCAAACTTCTATACTTAACTAACCCAAATTAACCCCCTTCTAATTCTAAGCACATGTGTATGTAATGTGTGTGTAAATTTAAGAAAAGTTATTTGTTCACAATTCAATCTCACTTCTCCTTCTTCCAAGTTCTCTGGATGCAGGCAATTCTTATACTGTGCACAGAATTTAACATGTATAAAGTTCACCAGGCTTTGGTGCTTGAAAGGTAAATGTTTACCGCTCAGGAAGGTTCTTGTAGGGTTTGCAGAGAGAGAATTTTTGTTCCAGGATTTCCACATCTAAGGTACCACCATTAGTCACCTCAATGTCTCGCTGATGAAACTTGCCCCATCAGGGTCTTTCTAGATGGTTACCTCTTTCTTCAGGCTACCACCAAGTTCCTTTCTGTTCCTCTTATTCCAAGAGAAACATCAGACAGATCGCACTTCCAGCCATCCACTGCTCTGGAACTTTCTGTTTCCAATCAGCTCTTCCTGGCTTGCACTGTTCAGCTGCTCTTGAGTGTCACCCACACACAAGCTGAGTGAGAGAGAGTTTGTTAACTTGTCTCTCTCTCTCTCTCTCGAACTTCCAACTGCCAGGAAGCCCATGTGACTCTCTCACTTGCAAAACCCCAACCTTCTTCAGCAAACAACAGGAGTTATTCTCCTTGGTCAAGCTGCTGCCTTAAGTAAACAAAATGCAGGAGTGATCTTTCTGTTCACTCTGTCAAAACCCTCAAAAAGAGCTTCCAACAGCTAGAGTGTCTCCAGTCCATTCATTTCATGACATCATTTCAATTAACACCTACTTGTGAAATGTGCATCATATTCTCCAGAGATTCGGCAATGTTATTGAATATGAATTCTTCAGTCTTTCAAATAAGATCTGTTTTAAAATGTGTGTATGTATGTAACCCACTAATCTTACAAATCCTCCCAATAAATATCCATTACATCAGTCAGAGCAGAATTGTCATTCCTCAGTCACTGTGACAAGAAATGCTGGAAAAGGGTGCACGAGAGGCACCTTGGAATGGAAAAATGCAACTGGAGGGCGAGAACTGCTGTCTATTGGACAGAGATAAAGGCTGACATTGAAAGAATGTCAGCATTTATCCTTAGCCAGTAAACAATGAGACCTGTTTGAAACATCATGCAAAGCAGGCAAAGGAACCCATGATAATAACTAACATTCCAGCAGAACATGCCAGAAAGTTGGGAAGGATCTGTTCCACATGGATAGAAAGAATTAGAAACCATAGAAAACTACAGCACAGAAAACAGGCCATTCAGCCCTTTTACTCTGTGCCAAAGCATCATTCCGCTAATCCCACTGACCTGCTCCCATTCCTTAACTCTCCAGACCTCTCCCATCCATGTATCTATCCAACTTATTCTTAAAACTTAAGTGAGAGCCTGCATTTATATCAGGAGGCAGATCATTCTAAACTCTTACTTTCTAAGTGAAGTTCCCTCTGTTTCCCCAAAAACCTTTCACATTTCACGCAACACTCGTGTCCTCTTGCATTTATCTCTCCCAATCTAAGTAGAAAGAGCCTACTCGCTTTTACTCTGTCTATTCCCCTCATAATTTTGTAAACCTATTTCAAACCTTCCTTCATTCTTCTACACTCTAAAGAATAAAATCCCAATCTGTTTAATCTTTCCCTGCAACTCAACTCCTGAAGACCCGACAACATCCTAGTGAATCTACTTTGCACTTTTTCGATCTTACTGATATCCTTTCTATAGTTTGGCAACCAGACTGCACATAATACTCCAAATTTGGCCTCACCAATGTCTTATACAATTTTACTATTACATCCCAACTCCTGTACTCAATACTTTGATTTATGAAGGCCAAGATGCCAAAAGGTTTCTTTACGAAAATTGTCTACCTGTGATGTCACTTTCAGGGAATTATGCATCTGTATTCCCAGATCCCTTTGTTCCTCTGCACTCTTCAGTGCCCTACTATGTATGTCCCACCTTGGTTTGTTCTTCCAAAATGTAAGACCTCACACTTGTCTGCATTAAATTCCATTTGCCATTTTCTAGCCCATTTTTCAAGTTGAGGTCCAGATCCCTCTTCAAACCTTGAAAGCCTTCGTCCACTTTCTACAATGCCTCCAATCTTAGTGTCATCAGCAAAGCTGCTGATCTAATTTACTGCATTATCACCCTGATCATTGATATAGACAACAAACAACAATGGTCCCAGCAGCAATCCCTGAAGCACACCACTAATCACAGGCTTCCAGTCTAAGAAGCAATCAGCCACCACCACTCTGTCTTCTCCCATTTAGCCTAGCCAATTTCAAGTCCATTTTATAACCTCTCCATGGATACCTTCTGAACCTTCTGAACTAACCTCCAATGTGGAACCTCGTCAAAGGCCTTACCAAAGTCTATATAGACAACATTCACAGCTTTTCCTTCATCTGCTTTATTGGTAACCCCCTCAAAAAAACTCTTTAAGATTCATTAAACACGACTTACCACGCAAAAGGCCATGCTGACTATACTTCGGTTGGATTCAAGATGGATGCCTCCACATCTTCTTAATTCAAGATGGATGCCTCCACACCTTCTTAATTCAAGATGGATGCCTCCACACCTTCTTAATTCAAGATGGATGCCCCCACACCATCTTAATTCAAGATGGATGCCTCCACACCTTCTTAATTCAAGATGGATGCCTCCACACCTTCTTAATTCAAGATGGATGCCTCCACACCTTCTTAATTCAAGATGGATGCCTCCACACCTTCTTAATTCAAGATGGATGTCTCCACACCATCGAGAGTCTATAACTAATAAAGTTTCTTTATTACAATAAAAAGAAACACCATACACGGTAACAGACCATTTCCGCCAATGAGCCCATGCTGCTCAATTAAACCCAATTGACCTACAACCCTCTACATTTTGAAGGGTGGAAGGAAACCAGACCCCCCCAGGGAATACCCATATAGATTCAGAGAGAATGTACAAACTGTTTACAGCACGGATTCAAACCCTGGCCCTGATTACTGGTGCATTCCACAAACAGATATGCTAACCGTGGCACTCTTGAACTCCCAAATTTCTGGCTCCTTCATGAAGCTCTTGACTTCTGTAGTATTCCTACCATTCATCAGTCCAGTCCATGGCTAGACACCTTTCCCATTTCATTTTTAATGTCACAGTAAAATATCTACAGATTCAAATACTATTTATTATCATGTGACAAATCAGAAGTTGCCTTTAGTCTGCCATAAGGCAGACAAAGATTCACCATCAGCATTGCCTGGCCGCCTGAGATTCAGAGAAAGAGAACCAAGCAAGACTCCCCCTCCCCCCTTTCCCAGAGTCACTGAGCGTCCGTGAATTTGCCTCCAGTGATTCTGCAGCCGCACAACACTCAGTTCAGTTCAAACCATTGGCACCCTGAGCCCAGATCCAAATACCCAACTTTCAGCACCCATGGCCCATCGGGAGCCCTCCTTGCCCTCAGCATTCTCTCCAGCAGCCTGCAGTCTGGTGTGAATCCTTTGACCTCATCTCCAGCAGCCCACAACCTATGTGAGTTTCTATCCCCCACTGCCTGTGTGTGCCCTTCAGCTGCAGAGCCCCTTGCTAGTCCACCACCATGGTCATCATCCTTTGCTTCTCCTTCTCAATGAATTTGTTCTACCCGATACTGGTGCTCTGCGCCAGTCCGCTGCCCCCACCCCCTCGTGTCTTCTGCAGTACATAGGTGCTGCAATCTTGGGCCTAGAACATGTGGTTGCAAAATTTTAAATAAAAACCCGTTTACAGCTTGCCCAGAGCAATGTGAGAGGTAGGACCTTGTGGGGGAGCGCTGTAGCTCCACTCCTGGCTCTTCCTGGGTCCACATCAGCGAAATCACTTCAGTTACAGCAGCTCCAACAGGTGCTGTCATTTTTATTTATCTATTTACTTCCATTTCTTTTGCCTTTTGTTTAATTTATAAACAGCATCACAAAATGGATCGAGAGAGAGAAATTTTTTTTAAAAAACAAATGTTCAGACCTCTGTAATGCATGTAATTCTGTTGGGTATTAGTTCCACAAATAACAATCAGTAACTAGGCCTAGATTAAATATTAAACATATCCACAAATTAGGTCAGAACTATAATAGAAAGAAAATAATATTTCAATGTGGGTCATAAACTCTAGAGGGTTGCTAACTCGGCCTGCGACATCACAGGCAGCAGATTTCACTCCATCGAGGACAGTTACATGAGGCAGTGTCTTAAAAAGCAGCTTCTCTCCATCCCAGCCAGGCTCTCGTCACTCTACTACCATCGGGAAAAAGATGCAGGAGCCTGAAGATGAGCACCCAGCGGCACAATGACAGCTTCATCCCCGCTGCCATCAGATTCCTGCATAATCAATGAAGCATAGACACTGTCTTACTTTTCATGCCCTGTTATTGCTGCTTTTTTATATAATGTCGTAAGATGGTTTATAATATGAATGTTTGCTCTATGATACTGCCGCAAAACACCAAATTTCATGACTTGTCCATGAGAATAAATTCTGATTCTGAAAAGAGAGATGAGATATTAAAAAATATATTTCTTCAAAGAGTGACCGTAATTTGGCTATGGTTTAGCTAAACATAAAATATGGGTGAGGGAGACCCTTCTTGGTCATTTAATTTTATCCACACCGAAGCAACCTATTTCTCAGTGCTTGACAATTCCTTGGGATGGGTAACTACATCATTCTTGGTCATTAAAGAATTCCAGTTCAGTTCTTCCAGTAGGTGGTCACATTAACATGTGCGGATTGTTTATGGACTAGTTTAATTAGTGCAACATAACTATGGAAATACTTAATTCCATGGTGGAAATTTAAGATTTAATTCACTGTCACGTAATGAAGACAGTGCAACATGGCACGGAATTTGTTTTCATCCGCCGTAAGGCAGGCAGATTTGCCACTGGCAAAAATTACAGGCAGAGAAAGAGAAGTGAAAGTGAGTCACCATGTGTCCAAGTTTTACAGAGTCTTACAGAGTCCAGACCAAACCATCTGCAGCCCAAGCTCCAGATATGAAACTCGGTCACGATCTGGAACCCTTCAGCGCTCTTGGCACCCTCTCGAATCCCAGCACCGATACCTGGTACCCCTTTAGCAGTCCGCAGCCTGGTCTCCAGCAGTCCGCATCCCTGTAATAGAGAGACTTAGTTAGTCGCTTCTGCTGAGGACATATCAGCCATTAGTTGTATTCGCCTCATTAGATTTGGTTGTATTGACCTCCATGGAATTAAATGGCTGGTAGAAATACAGCATGTACATCGCTGAGAGTGTGTCTAAACCACATGGAGAATGAAGCTGACGGGTGTAAAGGTTCTTTATTCATCATGTCACGCAGGCATTCTCTTGGAATACAAAGTACATTGAGCTTTTTGTACTTAAGATCAAAGGTGATTTAATACAATTTCAATAGCTGGGGCGACATTGTTTACTTCAATATTTTGAGTTTGACAAATGGTTCAGCTGAATGACATATTTACAAGGGAAGCGCAGTGCAACTGACAAGATACCTCTGAATGTTCAAACACCTTTGCTGGGACAAAATAAATTACATAGATGGTCCAAAAGCGTCTGAAGATAGAGAGCCCAGACACTTAAAAGTATGCTATGGCGGTCTCTCTTGATACACAAATATCCCAATTGTTGATAGATGAGGCAAATATGCCACTGAAGTGTTACGTCCAGTAAATCTTGTTTGGAATCTTTCTTGATTTCAGTTGCAATGATGCATAGTAACTTGGGTGAAGATATCTGGTTTTGATGTCAGTCAATCTGAATATCCCTTTGGCTTACATTTGGCAGATTCATACAAGAATGCCCCAGATCTCTTGAGAGTCCTCCTGCTGTGGACCAGTAATCCGCGCTCTGTAGAGGGTACAGTATTTTTTAAACAAAGCTGTCCTTTGAACATCAAAGTAAAAACACAATGCTGGAGTAACACAGCAGGTCAAGCAGCGTACTTTACATAGCAAAGATAAAGAGAGGGCATCCCAGTTAGCGCAACGCTGTTGCAGCGCCAGCGACCAGAACACGGGTTCCAATCCCTCGCTGTCTATAAGGACTGAGTTCCATGACTTGCTCATGACAATAAATTCTGATTCTGAGGAGTTTCTGTGTGGGTTTCCTCTGGGTGCTCCGGTTATATCCAAACCTTCCAAACATACAGGATTTAAAGGTCAATTGGGAGTCATTGGGCAGCATGAGTTTGTGGGGCGAAAGGGCTTATTACTGTGCTGTAAGTAAAATGAGTAGATAATCAATTTTTTGGGTGCTCAAACCCAAAAACGTTGGTTATGTAACTTTATCTTTGCTAAATAAAGTATACTATTTGACCTGCAAAGTTTCTCCAGCATTATGTTTTTACTTCAATCACAGTGTCTGCAGACCCTTCTTTCAATATCATTGTTGGTAGTGCATCTCATTTACATTTGAATGCCTCCTGAGTGTAGCAATCCACAGCCTGGGTTTATTGTTGGTGACCAGTCATAGGGATCTCCCCGATCTGATCGACTTTTGCAAAGTGGTGATGCACGATCAATCACACAAAGACTGAAGTTATTGGAAACTGAAGGCTTTTATTAGCAAGAGATGGATAGCATCCCTTGTGTTGCTGACCTGGACTCCAACTGGGGGCAGGCTTGTGGCATGACAGCCTTTATGGGGGAGAAAGGGGAGGAGTCACGAGCAGGCCAGTGAAAGCAGGGTCAAACATAATAGTGGTTTCACCACAATCGGGTTCAGATGTGAGAGTGTGCAACCGGAAAACATAGGGTTCAGTGAAGATTAATTTGGAAACTGAAGCCTTTCCCCCATGAAATATTCACTTCACACAACTAAACAGCTGTACTGTAATTGCAGACAAGGCAATTGCATTCAAATCTTAATTGATTGACAAATCTGTAAGTCAAGATTTCAACAAAATACACCAATCAATGGTTCTGAGGTATTCTGCCATGAACCGATTAATTTTCCAGAAACTGGATTGCATCTCAAAACCCACTTTTACAGGTAACTTAGACACAGAACTTTGGTTCACTGAATTGTCCGAGCTCACAAGATAGCCATTTGGCCAAGTCTGTGTCAGTTGTTGAGTGGGCCAACCTCTCTGGTTCCAATGACTAGCACTTCCTCACAACCTTGACCTTCTTCCCTTCCCACTTTCCTTTTCAAGCCACTGACTGGTCCTGTTTCTGCCACCCTAATGGAGGTCATCCCAGATCCTCACCATGTTGGATGAAAATACATCATCGATGTTTTGGGCTTGAGCCCTTCATCAAAGAGTGAGAAAATATCTGAACAAAAGAGTAAGGGGGGAGGGAAGAGGGGTGGTAAAGGCAGGCAGGAGTTATGCTCCTTAATGAAAAACATGCAACCAGCTTGCCTGCTTGGTTGAGGGTAGTGGCCAGGGCTACGTCCAAGGCTACATCCAAAGTGTCGCTTTCCACTTGGAAAGGTACATTCTCATCTGCCGTGTGCATGACGGCTTTTGCAATGTAGTTCCAGAGGGAATTAAAAGCCATTTGGGCTTCAGCCGAGAAGGGGAACTTAGTGGCTTTTAAGAGAGGGTGAACCTTACAAGTGTATTGAGGGATCCGTCAGGCATAATATGAGAAAAAAACCCAGGCTTTGTGATCCTGGGGATAAGGAGCGCTAACAGGGGGAACATCCTATCGGGATAAGGGCCAAAGATGCCATTGTCTACCACGTAGCCAAGGATAGTCAGCCATTTAGTTCTGAACATGCTCTTGTCAGAGTTATAAATGAGATTCAGGGCTTTTGCTGTGTGGAGAAAACTCTAGAGGTTGGTGTCATGGTCTTCCAAGGTGTGGCCACAGATGGTGATGTTATCGAGGTAGGGGAAGGTAGCCTTCAACCCATACTCATCCACCATTCTGTCCATCTGCCTCTGGAAAATAAAAACCCAGTTAGTAATACTGAAAGGGACCCTCCGGAATTGATAAAGATGACTGTTAGCCTTAAATGCCATATATGGATAGTCCTCAAAACAGATTGGCAGCTGGTAATAGGCAGTTTTCAGGTCGATAGTTAAATGGACCTGATACTGCGCAATATCATTCACCATGTCCGAAATATGAGGAAGGGAGTATGCGTCCAGGAGTGTGTACTGATTAATAGTTTGGCTATAGTCAATCACTAGACTGGACTTGTTTTCCCTTTTACCACTACCATTTGTGCTCTCCACGGGCTGGTGTGAGGTTCGATGATACCCTTATCCAGCAAACACGGAGTCTCTGACTTTATAAACTTTTTGTCTGCTGCACTGTACCTCCTGCTCTTAATAGCAGTGGGTTTGCAGTCTTAGAACAGATTCGAGAAGAGAGGAGGGGAGGGTCAACGTTCATTGTGGAGAGGCTGCATGTGGGTTCTGATTTTAGGGGCCCTCAGTCCTGAACCATTACAAGGGGAAGGGAGCCAGAATACTACAAGGTGACACAGGAAGTCCAGACCCAACAACACCGGAGCACACAATTCATCAAGTATATACAGACAAAATTTACAGAATTTCCCCTCCCCCCTTCAAATGACAGGTGTACTATAAAATGCTGTTGAACACGTGTAGAATGCAAGTGAGATAAGAGGAATATGCAGTAATTAGAAGGATACATTTTCATGTTGTATTTTAGCATGGTCTGTGAGTCTATGAAGCTTTCAGTAGAGTCCGTGTCGATTAGGTACTTGGTCAAATATCCGTTTACCTTCATAGTCACCATGGAGCTGAGCTGGTGAGGTCCATACTGATATAGGTCCTCGGGCACTCCATGCTCCTCACATGAGTGACCCCCACCATTCTGGTTTGCCCTGTGTGGGTAAGATGGCGTTGACTTCATTGTACAGCAAGATATCTGCCTTCCTTCTTCCTCCGACGATGATAGCACGGAGTTTGAATTCAGGTCATGACAAGATGACCACTCAGCCTTTTTGCACCATTACCTCACTGCCACCCTCCACTGGCATGCTGCACAGCAGGCAGGTCCGGGTGAATTCAGGGCAGATGGCTTGAGGCTGGAATCGGATCCGGGAATGGTGCAGACCGTGGACTTCCCCGGGCTTCCCCTCGCATGGCAAACCCTTGCCCAATGTTCTTCCTTGCCACAGCTGGAACACACTGAGTCTTTAGCTGGGCAATGAGATCAGGCAGGCTGGCTCTTGCTGCAGACAAAGCTCTCCCCGGCACGGGAAGCAGCAGCCGTTAGGGCAGGGGTAGCGGGAGAAGCCAGTCCTTGGAAGGGCTCATCTGAGTGGGCGAGCTCGCTGGCTTTGAGGGCAGACCTCCTGAGCTCATCGATGTGGAAGACGTCTCTGGTCGCGTTCAGGTAGGCCTGGAAGCAATCTAGCCAGTATGTGAACTCCTCAGTGCATCAAGGGACAGAAGGTCTATCAGCAGTATACCTGGCTTGAGAACCACTTCCATCGTTTAGGGAATAAGCTAATAAAATTGTAGCATGAATAAATGCTCTCATGACTAGAGGGAGAACAAATGCTTTTATTAGCTTATAACTAAGGGTAGGGTTCAACAGTAGTCTTCAGAAGGGTTCTGGGTTTAGACGGGAAACCAGGGTTATATGTTGGCAGATGGGGGTGGAGTCGGGAGGCGGTGCCAGCCATCAGCACAACACCCTACCAGTGAACCCCAGTTCACTAATTGGGGCTGCAAGACCAGACTCAGCTTCACACCTTCATGACAATTGTCTTAATGCATGGAAATTCAACTTTAGCAACATTTCACTTGTGATTTTTGGGAGTCAACTACTGCATCCAGTCCTCCTGCTGTGGCCTTCTCTCCATCGGAGAGACTGGACGCAGACAGGGAGATCACTTCACTGAGCACCTTCGCTCTATCTGCAGTGACCGGGATTCCCTGTGGCCAACCATTTCACTCCCATGCTGGCGTATCTGTCCCTGTCCTCCTGTACTGTCCAGCCAAGAACATTTGCAAATTGAAGAAGCCAAACTTAATTCTCCATCTGGCCACTCTCCAACTGGATGGCAGAAACATCAACTTCTTCAGTTTCTGCCAGCCCACTCTTCATTCTCCCTCCCTTTCCCATTCCCTTTGTCTTCCTTTCCTCCAGCCCTCCACCCCCTTCCCTCTCCATTCACAGAGCCAGCCCCCCTTCCCCTGCTTACTGGTGTGCCCTCTCTCCCTTATCCACGCATTATCTCCTGCTTTTGGGACTGTGCCATTTTGTTCAAACGCCTCCCTACATTTCATCATACCTTGATGAAGGGCTCAAGCCTGAAATGTCAGTTCTGTTTCTTTATCTTTGCTACATAAAGTGCACTGTTTGACTTGCTGACTTTCTCCCACATTGTGTTTTTAATGCCAATTTTCATACTGTTGCATCGTCCAAGCCACTGGATCAGCCATTCTCAACATTTATAGCTGAAGCACCAACCTGAATTCTGCTCAAAGTTTATGCCCCCTCCCCCTTCCCTGTGAAGCAGTCAAGTTTTTTTTTCCTTCAGTATTTTCTCTCCGATGTACGAAGCATAAAACAATATTTAATTTACTTGAGGTGAAAAGAAAACAAGGCTTTTAGTTTAATGTGCAGTGGCCCCCAGGGCTGTCATAGGGCTCCGGTTGAGTATAGCTGTTCTAGATTAGCAGTCGTGAATATCAGATCATAATGGTTAAAATATCTAGTAAAACTCTTGGTTGTAAAGATAAATGCCAATCAAGATGCAGTTGAGCTTAAGTAATAATGTCATGGTAATTTTACATGCATACTTTATCTCATTAGTTAATGTATTCTTCAACCTGGCATCTTTCTGTAATACAAACATATCCTTTAATGCAGGCTTCTTTACAAAGAACATGACTTAACTTGCTAATAACGGTTTCTTCTCAAACCACAGAATTACGGAATGAATTGACACTGAAAGAACCTGCATTTATGTTATAGCTGCCTTTAAATTCATTCATAAGATACGGTTATTGCTGTCAAGCCCATGTTTTATTTCCCCACCATAACTTCTCCTGAGCAGGTTGTGTTGGCCTACATTATTAAATCACCAAAGTTCATGTAGTAAAGTTGCTGTCAGTGCTCATCAGTGACTCCAGGACTCAGATCAATTAAAAGTCATCCAGAAATCTCATTCTCCAACTACATCAATCCCTTGAGTTCAAACACATGAATCTCCATTGAGGGTTTCTGCAGAGCCTGCTGCCTCACAGCTCCCTCTTGCCCAGGCTTCCTTTCTGACTGTCGGCCTTGTCTGTGTGAAGTTTCCCATTCTCTCAGAGACCCGGATTTCCTCCTGGTGCTCCATTTCTTTCCGTATCCCAAAGGTATGTGCGTTGGTGGATTAATTAGTGGATGGATAGGTGGTGGAACTCGGGCCGATGATGAAAATAACATGGGATTTGCTCAGCGGATGCTGGATGTTTGCTACAGATTTGGTGGGTGAATGGGAACACTGCCAGCACATCAGCAGGACCTTTGGCCCAGCAAGCGCTAAGCATGATGCCAAATTACTTTCCTTCTGCCTGGACATGACCCATTGGCTTCCATTTCCGGCATCCTCATGTGTCCATCTGAAGACCTCTTCAACACTGCTATCATGTCTGCTTCCGCCATTCCAATTGGCCTCTCTTTTAAAAAAATCTTGATCCGCACATATTTGTGTAGCATAGTGATGCCTGTATCATGTGTCATAAAAAGCAAGCAGATGGATCAAGAGCTTTCTGTGGCTCCACTGATAATGCCTCACCAGTTGGGACAACTAACAATAACACAGCACCTAATAGCCTGAAAATACCTGGTGTTGTCAGATCTCAGAAACCCAAGCAGGCACAGGACTAGTCAATCCATGGAGGGGGAGGCCGCCAAGGACCTCCAGATTCTGTGAGCAGTGCTGCAGGAGACAAAAGTTAAAGAATTTCATAACATAACATAACATAACAATTACAGCACGGAAACAGGCCATTAGGCCCTTCTAGTCCGCACCGAACCAAACACCCCTTTCTAGTCCCACCTCCCTGCACAATGCCCATAACCCTCCATCTTCTTCTCATCCATAGACCTGTCCAACCTTTTCTTAAATAATACAATTGACTCCGCCGCCACTATTTCTCCCGGAAGATGATTCCACACAGCTACCACTCTCTGAGTAAAGAAGTTCCCCCTCATGTTACCTCTAAACCTCTGCCCCTTAATTCTTAACTCATGTATGTTACATTCTATATGTCGAATTACATGACAATAATGGATGCTTTGCCTTCACCTTCCCCAAGGAAAAGGCTCTCTGGTTTCTGTCATTGTGCAGACTTGAGATCCAATTTGCTGCCCTCCATCAGATTTTGAGCCCCTTTGTATGCTTCATCACGTAGGTCCTTGTGAAAAACCTTGCCTAAATTCACATTGACCTTTTGCCTCGTCAGAATCAATTTAGTCAGACACAAATCCATACTAGCTGACCCTGATTAATCTGTGCCTTTCTAACAAGGGCCCTTCAGAATTATGGTCAAATTAATTTGCTTACTCATTTTATTCCTTTGACCCCCTTCTTAAACTGTAATAGTGCAATAGTCGTGTTCCCATGATCTGGAACATGGGCATCACAAATTCCTTACTATGAAGAGTGAGCTGATGTGTTTTGGAAGGTTAAATTCTCCAAAGACACAAAGAGAAGTGGCAGTAATCTTTGGAACATTGACACACAGAGAGACCTTTGAATGCAGGACCATTAGTTCCCTGAACGTAATGATGTGGGTGGATAAGGTAGAGAAAAAAACCCACATATTCGGTGTGATTGCCTTCATAAGATGAGACATTGAGGAACAGAGTTGGGACATCCTGGTCTTGTTGGACAAAACATTGGCTGGAATTCTGATTCTGGTCACCACTACTACAATTGTAGCTTTGTTCTCTCGTTGTCTGTAAAGAAACAGAATTTATTCATTAATAGCCTCACCCATATCCCTGCATGAATGATCTATTTTATCCTGAATGAGTTCTTGCATTTCCTTTCTATTGTTTTGCTGTTTCTGTTCATAACATATTCCAAGCTTTTATATGATTTTAATTATTGGTATTTTTTCATGCCCTCAGTTTGCTTTCTCCATGCTTTAATCTTCCGGTATTCTTCTCAGATTTCTGAAGTACGAATTAGGTATTATTTTGCCTTATCTAACCATCATGTGGACATTGTCACTGAGAAGGCAGGCCAACTACACTTCCTTGTGGAGAGATGTTAGTCCAGTGATTCTCAACTTTTTTCTTTCCACTCAAATGCTATGCCATCGGTGTTCTGTGATTAGTCAGGGATTGCTTTAGGTGGTATGTTGAGTGGTAAGGGAAGGTTGAGAGCCACTGCCCTTGTTGACCTAACTGAAATATTTTGCTTGAAAAAAATTGTCATTGGCCCATCTCCTTTGGAGTTCTGAAACCGTGAACATAACGAGTCAATTAGGTACGATTACAACAGTGGCTTTTAAACTTTTTCTTCCCACCCACATACCACCTTAAGCAATCCTTTAGTACTCACAAAGCACCTATGGCATAGGGAAGTGGTATGTGAGTGGAAAGATAAAGGTTGAGAACCACTGTGTTAGTTTATAATTACATGAATCTCCCTTGTAAACATTTCTCATTGTTCTGAGACCAATTCATCCTCTGTCTCCCTTTCCCTCTCCTGATTTCTCTGTTTCTCATCTCCCTGTCTTCACCTCCACTCTTTCTCTGTCAATCTCTTGTTCTCCAACTCTGATCTTTTCATTTCTCTTCTTTCCTTTCTTCCTCTTTCTTGCTGTGTTTGTCACTTTTCCTCTTGCTCTCTCTCTCACTCATTGACCCTTTCCCTCCAACTCATACTATCTTATATTTCCTTTCCATGCTTCTCTCTTTCTACCCCCTCCCCCCACTGTCTCTTCCTCACCATCTCAACTTTCTCTCCTTCCGTCTTTATTTCATCTTTCTACCTCTTTTGGCCTATCAATTTTTGTTTATTCTCCCTCTCACTCCCTCACTCCCCTATTGTGCACTCCATCCTCACCTTCCTGTTGCAACCCCCATCCTTCTCATTCACTCAATCTCCCCTCTCTCTGTCTCTCATTTCTCCCTGTATCATTTTCTCTCCTTCTCGTTTTCCACCCCTTCCTCTCATCTGCTCCTCCCTCTCACCTCCTTCTACCTCTTCTCACACTCTTTTTCTCCCTCCCTTTTGACCATGGCTTTCTCTATCTTCCCCTTTCTTGCTCTCTCTTAAGCTCCTTTCCCTTTCTCACATCCTCCCTCTCTCGTTTTTCTCCCTCTCTCCACTTTTCTTCTTCCTCCCACTCACTGCATCTCCATCTATTCTCTTCCCTTTCTCGCAGAAGTTAAGAGAATCTGGGACCTTCTTTCATTGGGAGGCTTGAACTAATCTGCGATTGTCCGCTTGTCTCATTCTGCATCAGTGATTAGATGAGGAGCCCCCTGTCCCCGATGATTAATGATGTAAAGATTAGTAGCAGTGAGGGTTGTGGGGGTGATGCAGAAAGGTTTAAAGGGTATGTGTACAGGGCAAATGAAATATGGAACGATCTGAGGGAATTTTCTTTGCTCACAATGACTGAAAGGGAAAATGATTTTTTTTAAATCAATGAGAAACTGCAAGGTGTTGACGTTCAAATCAATGAAATTTAAATATGCAAGTTGAGCCAATGTATTTAAATGAAAATTAAAAGAAAACCCTGCAGATATTGAAAATCAAAAATGTCAACAGATTTACTGTAGATGTTAGAGATCTAAAATATGCTCTCATGCCATACTTGTAATGTTTTGCTCCAGTTATATACAGGCCATGCTTCTGGGATGTTGTGTACAGTTCTGGTCTCCCTACCTTAATAAAGGATAAACCTGCAGGAGAGCGATTCCAATGAAGTCTCATCTGGTTGATTTCTGTGGGAGTAGTTTGTGCTCTGTTGTTTATCATTTATATTAATGATTTGGATGAGGGGATGGTTAACTGGGTGAGCAAATATGCAGATGTTATGAAAATAGGGGGAGTGGTGGATGGTGAGGAAGGTTTTCTTGGATTACAGAAGGATTTGTTTTGTTTGGAAAATTGGGCTGAAAGAAGGCAGATGGAATTTAAGGTATACAAGTGCAAGGTGCTGCATTTTGGAAAAAAAGAACCAAAATAGGATATATGCAGTTAAGGGGAGGGCATTGAGGAATGCAGAGAAACAGAGGGATCTTGGAGTTATGGTACAGAGTTCCTTGAAGGTGAATTCCCATGTAGACAGGGTGGTTAAGAAGGCATATTGATGAGGCCAGGTTTGGAGTATTATGCTCAGTTCTGGTCTCCAAATTATATGAAGGAAATAGATAAGGTGGAGAGGGTGCATGGCTTCCAGCATCTAGATTACGGAGAAAGATTAAGGAGACTGGGACTTTATTCATTGGAACATAGATGGTTGAGAGGGGATTTGATAGAGGTATTTAAAATTATGAAGGGAATAGATAGACTAGATGTGAGTAGACTCTTTCCCCTGAGGGCAGTGGAGGTTGGAACAAGGGGGAATAAGTTAAGGGTAAGGGGGCAAAACTTTAGGAGAAAAGCATGCTTTTTCACTCAGAGAGTGGTGCCAGAATGGAATAATCTTCCAGAGAAGATAGTTGTGGCAGGGTCCTTTCTGTCATTTAAGAGAAGGTTGGATTTGTACATGGATATGAGGGGATTGGATGGTTACGGGTGGAGAGTGCGGGGTGGGGGGGGTAACTAGTGGAGTTGTTCAAGTGAACTGGTGCGGACTCGAAGGGCCAATATGGCCTATTTCTGCGCTGTAAACTGTTATATGGTTATATATGGTCGTGAGGAAAGATAAAGTCGAGTGGCTCCATGTGATGTAGAGGTTTGGAGTTAGGGGGATTTCATTGAAAAATTTCTTCTAATCATACCTGGTAGGTTTACGAGATAAACTCAGCAATCATCGGAAGGTATACTGTATAACCAACGTATCGGGCCTCAGCCCTTCATCAAGGTGTGATCAAAATATAGGTAGGCACCTTCCCCAACCTTATTCAGGCACTTGCCTGCTTTCTGCTCATACGTTGACAAAGGACTCAGGTTCAAATTATTAGTTATATTCCTTTGCTTTGAATTTGCTTTGATCACTGAATTTCTCCAGCACTTTTGTGTATTAAACGACATTCACCGCAACTACAGAATTTCCTGTTTGACTTGAGAGGTTCAGAGCAGGGATGATGTTTTTCTCCGGCCAGAATTAGAGATCTCTGTCCCACAGTGAGGGGGCAGCCATTCAGAATGGAGAGGAAAAGTAATGTCATCACTCTAAGGGCCTGAAATTCTCTATCCAAGAAGACTAGGAAGGCTCGGCTGCTGGGCACATTCAGGGCAGAAATCACTATTTATCGAGGGAATCAGGGGAAGTGGGATTAATGCAGGAAGGTGGTCCTGAATTAGAACATCAGCCACGATCTTATTGAATGAAGGAAAAGTAAGAATGGGCTGAATGGCTTACTCTTGTTTATATATCTTGTGCCCTCATGTTGATTCTCCCTTCTCTCCCCATCAAGCCTTGTCTCTTCCCTTACTTGTTCAGCTTTCCAAATATTTAAAGTAAAATTAAAATTGACAGATTTATTACAAATGATTCTATAATCTCCTGACAGCCCTGTTGACTGGTGCCTAACTTAACTTGAATAATGGCAGAAATTCCCTTTTTTTAAATTATAGCCGCACCTGGTGCATTGCTCCTTTGAGATACCAAGACCTGTAGCCTGCCAGTGATGACAGTCCAAGATCATAGTGACGAGGAAATGCCATCACTAAGATTTCACCCTCTTAATCACCACCTCAGACAATCTTCCGCCTGTAATTGAGAGGACAGAGCACAAGTTGTGTCTTTCAGCTCAGCAAAGTACAAACATTAGCTGAGGTGCCTGTGCCCCATAAAGTGGAGTTTAAAATGAATCCTGATGCAAAGGATTTGAGGAACAATGGACAGGCTACTGGAGAAGCATTGTGGGTTGGTGCAAAAATGTTTCTGGTGTGTTATCAGGCCTGTTGGATAGCCTGTAATTAATGCAAAGGAGCAATATCAGATTTCAGGTTTATTGTCAGAGTACATACGTTCCCACTTTTGTTTCGGTTTACAGCTTATTTCATCATTCTCTTTCTCTTGTAGCTTGATGTACATGTTTTTTTACAAATCTTTTAACTATTATTGTTTCTGTAATCACATATTCAAAGCTGCTTCCTTCTGGTAATCTCAGTCTGCTTCCCAATTTGTCCTTTAAGTAGGTTTTCAGTTATTGGTATGTAAACATTGTACCGTGAGTTATTCCATATTTGTACTTCATTTGTTCAAATGATAATAAATTATTTCCCAAAAAACAATTTTCTATTCTTTTAATCCCTTTTCTCTCCCATTCTCTAAAGGAAAGGTTATCTCTTGTGAAAGGGATTAGTTGATTTTGCATCAATAATAATTTTGGTAGTTGGTCATTTGTTTTTTTTCCTTTCTACGTGAATCTTCTTCCAAATGTTGAGCAGATGGTGCAGTACTGGTGAACTTCTATATTGCATCATTTTTTCACCCCACTTATAAAGTATATATTCAGGTACCTTCTCCCCTATTTTATCTAGCTCTAACCTGGTCCAATCTGGTTTTTCCCTTGTTTGATAAAAATCTGATAGGTATCTTAATTGTGCTGCTCTATAATAATTTTTAAAGTTTGGTAGCTGCAAACCCCCTTGCTTGTACCATTCTGTTAATTTTTCTCGCACTATCCTCGGTTTTCAGAGTACATACATGACATCACATACAACCAAGATTCTTTTTCTTGTGGGCCAGGCAGAATTACCACTTATTGTTGTACACAACATGTAAACAAATAAATAAATGGTAGAAATGAGAACAGGGTTAAGAGAAGCAGAAGCTGATTTAAAAGCAAAAGCCAAGCTTTCAGCCTCCATCAATAATTGTTCTTCTTCAACCAGTTGAGCAATGTCCTCTTCTTCTTCCTCCTCCATTGTGTATGACATCGGGGGTCACCCGACTGCGGGTACATACCACCCCCCCGCCAGACCGAGATCGCTAGCCTAGCGGAGGTCACCCACACTCACAGCCCAGGCCCATTCAAGTGATGCGCGCATGCGCAAAATATCCCCCTGATCCAGGGAGGATTGTTGTCGATTGTCAGCGTCGTCTTGCGTTGCGGAACGCAAGGTGGGCATCAGCATCACACTTATCTTGCCGACGGACGTCCACTGAGGCTGGGATTGAGCTGAACTCAACTCCAGAGGCTTCTTCTGTGTGGTAGGCTGAGTTTCTTCCATTCTTCCCATTGTTTAACTTGTCGTTCTTTTCCCATGTTTGTACTTTTATCTTCCTCATTGCTGAAAGGTAGAGTTCTTCACCAGTCCTTTAGACACTTTAAGAAAATTTTTAAAAACTTATAAATCGGGTTTTGAATAGTTCTGTCAGGGGAGGTGTTCTTCCATGTCTTCTTCCTACTCCATCACGCCATCCCCCCCCCCACCATAGAAATGATAACAGAGCATGTGCTGGGTGATATGGATCCTTGATGATTGCTGATGCCCTTTAATGGCAGCATTCCCTTCGATGTTTTCCCTGTTATGTCCTGGGCTGTCACCATTACCTTTTGCAGGACTTTATGCTCAGGGGTATTGTTGCCCCCCTACCAGACCGTGATGCACAAGTGAGTTTGACATTGAACTTTAAGATTGGAGCCTGTCCTTCCCACTGTTATTTCTGCAGCCAGGTCCAGTGCCTCGCTTACTGACAGAATCCAATGCTTCAGCTGCCATTGCAATGCAACATCTGTGTAATCCAGTGGCGATCCAAACCCTCCATGCCAGCTGAAGTTGCAGAAGCCTAGACTGTTGCCAATGTGGACATGGATGGTCTGCAAGGACTATGGGGTTGTGCCTCAGGAGAGTGACCATGGCTCTGAGGAGCTCCAGTCTGGTGTCTTTCCTCAGTTTGACAATATTTGCCTCTCCAAGACTGCCTTTGCTTTGGACTTAATAGTGCAAATTTAACTCTTGTATTGAAAGAGGGAGACAAAGAGCAGAAAACTCTAGGTCAGTTAGCCCAGCATCTGCCATCAGGAAAATGTAAGCTCTAATCATTACAGATGTTGTCGTCAGGAGCTTTAAAAATAAACTACAGTAATAGCAATCAGACAAACTCAACGTGGTTTATGAATAGGAAATTATGCTGAACCAATATATTGAAAATAATATGCTATGCATAAAGGAGAACTGGCGAATGCATAACTGCTTAGGTTTCCAGAAAGCATTTGATGAGTAAAAATGATTAAATGTTATTCAAAATTATTGCAGAAAGGCAAAAGTCCTAATGTGGGAAATAACGTATCGGTGTGGATAGATGGGCTGGCTTCCAAGAAACAACAAGATGTTTGGAAACACGAGAGACTGCAAATATGGGAATCTAGAGCAAAAAAAACCCCAATGTTTTAATTTAAATTTAAAAACAGCCATACCTTGACATACCCAATTGAGTAACATCTGATCGCAGATACATTCTGAGGTCTCTATGAAAATTAAAAAATTTACACTGGGATCGACGCTGGCAGATGTTAAATCATCCATTCAATATGTGGGCTCAAAAGCCAAAGCAAAGCGATTGCTCTACCAGCCATATAATGATACTAACTTATTGTACAGTACATATATGTAATTGAAACCTATATGTCTTATATTTGCATCCCCACTTCCAGAATGCAACCTGGATGTGAGTTGATGCATGGCTTTATAGAGACTCAGGACTCTGAGTACCTCACTGTATTCCCAATATGTTTTGAAGAGTGGAAGGAAACCCATGCAGACACAGGGAGAATGTACAATCGCCTTACAGACAGCACGGGATTCGAACCCAGCATCGTGTTAACCGCTCCCCTGT
This sequence comes from Narcine bancroftii, assembly GCF_036971445.1. Lineage (NCBI taxonomy): Eukaryota > Metazoa > Chordata > Chondrichthyes > Torpediniformes > Narcinidae > Narcine > Narcine bancroftii. Next base: position 167,598,726 of record NC_091470.1, read on the forward strand.
TGGAGGAATTCAGCAGATCCAGGTAGCAATCATGGTGGGAAATGGACGGTCACTGTTTTGGGTTAAAACGTGCTTCAGGTCTGAAAAAGAAGAGAGAAGTTGAGCAGTGTTAAAGAGTGAATGGGGAGGAGTCAGGAGATAATAGGTGGACCAGGAAGAAGTGAAGGATCATGAGAGTGGGAGGGGTGAAGTTGGGAGACAGGGTTAATGGGTGATAAGAGGAAACAACTGGTGCACTAAAGGGTTCACTATTTTTGTGAATAACGGATGAAGGCATCAAAGATCAGGTCGATAAGTTGGCTGATGGCACATTGGTGGGTGGGAAAGTGGGAAGAAAGGCTAAGGAGTCTACAAAAGTGTGGAAACAGGTGAAGTGAGTGGCAATGATCTGGAGAATGTCGTATCATCTGGGAATTTGAGAACTTGTCCATTTTGGCTAGAAGAATAAAAATGAATTCTGCCACAATACAATGAATAGTAGGACTATAGGAGTGTACTAGCCCATAGATCTATAAAGATGGCAGTGCAAGAGGACAAGGTGATAATAAAGTGCACACTGGATGCCCATTAAGTCTGTGCTAATTCTCAGAACAATTTCTTTCCTCTGTGGCGGCACGGTTAGCACAAAACTTACAGCGCCAGCAATCAGGACCGGAGTTTGAATCCTGCGCTGTCTGTAATGAGTTTGCATATTCTTCCCATGTCTCTGTGGGTTTCCTCTGGGGGCTCTGGCTACCTCCCAACGTACCAGGGGTTGCAGGTCATTTGGGTGTAATTGGGCGGCACGGGCTCGTGGGCTGAAAACGGCCTGTTACTGTGCTGTACAACTCATTTACAATTTAAAATTTGCTTACATTCCTCAGACCTCCTCTTATTCCACCTAAGTTTTGATACCAGCCATCTACACTGGGGTTAATTGAATAGTCAAGAATTAATACACCATTCGGAACGTGGGAGGAAACCGGAACACCTTGAGAAAGACCTCACTGTCTCAGGGGAAAACCTATAAGTTCCACACCGGCTGAATCAGAGGTCAGAATGGAACCCAGGTCACTGAAGCTTTGATGCAATTGCCTTCCCTGCGCCGCCACTGCGCCTCACATCTCAGTAGTGAGAAATGGCACAGCTCTGAGATGCAGAGAAATCTGAACATCCTCATTCATGATTCACAGGAGGCTATTTTTTTCAGGTACAGCTAGTAATTGGAAAGCTAACTTTCCTAATGATCCTTTGTTGCAAGGGGAATTGCTTCAGTGAGAAAGGGCGCTGATGCAATCTCATGAGGAATGCAGTGTATGGTATTGATCATAGTTAAGGAAGAATGTCTATGTGTTGGAAGCTATTCAGAGAAGGTTTTGTCCTCAAAGACCTGGAAAGGGCGGGCTGACTCACAAGGAATTATTTACATTTATTTTAAAAAATTAAACTTAGGCATACAGCACGGTAACGCCTTTTGGTCCACGAGTTCATGCTGTCAAATTTACACCCAATTGACCTGCAAGCCCAGGTACATTTTTGAACGGTGGGAGGAAGCCAGAAAAAAACCCACGTAGACATGGGGAGAATGTACAAACTCCTTTCAGACAGCATGGGATTTGAACCCCCGGTCCCAATCACTGGTACTGTGTTAACCGCTATGGTATCCCTGCCGCCTGAAAGGATGGATAGGACAGGTTTTTACATATTGGTGTTCAGAGCAGCAAGTAGAGACTTGATTGAAATACATAAGACACTCAGGGGTCTTCACATAGTGGATGTTCAGAGGGTGGTTTCATTGATTCAGAACTAGCTATTATTGTATAAAAATAATGGCCTGCTAGTTTAAGCTGGAGGCAAAATTTTTCTCAGCAAGTGACGAATCTTTAGTTTGCTCTTCTGCAAGAAAGGTGGAGAGATTCCTGGTAAGCAAAGGGGTGAAAGCTTACCAAGGATAAATGGGAATATAGAATTGAATTTACAACCAGTCCAGCTTCAGACATGCCATCAAAATCTCTCTTGCCGAGAATGGTGCAGGAGATTCAAAGGGACTAATGCCTGGAACTGCGATCTGCTTCTATTTTGCCACGATTTGATGTTTTGAGCAACATCTCATGGAAAACGTGCTGAGGGAGCGTAGAACGCCAGCGATCGGGACCGGAGTCCGAATCCTGCACTGTCTGTACGTTCTCCCCATATCTGCTTGGCTTTCCTCCCACACTTCAAAATATACTGGGGCTTTTAGGTCAATCAGGTGTATATGGGAGTAGCACGGACTCATAGGCCAGAGGGGCCTGTTACTATGCTGTATGTCTAAATAAATACAGAAATATAATGGTCAGTGTTTTGATGCAATACATACTTGGATCCATGAATTTGGTCCAGAATATTTTCTTTGGTTCGGCTTTCGTTTTTTTTTTTGCATGATCCCAGGTCAATGCTGTGATGGTCAGAAAGTGGGGAAAGTTAAGGTCAAGGGTTTGTGCCTATTGGGTCATGAATAATCTTAGAACATATCAGTCAGAATCAACTGCTCAAATAATAGTTATACCGGAAGTCATGCATTTGTCATGGTACCAGCGGAACCTAAGACAATCTCTGCAGAAGCTGACGACTCTGTGATATCTCTCTCTGCGGCCAAAGTCAGAATATCCTTCAACCCTCACAAGGTGTCAGGCCCTGATGGTGCACTTGGCAGGGTACTGAAAATCTGTGCTCGAAGGTTCACAGACATTTTCATTCTCTCATTGGAGGTTCCTACCTGTGGTGATACACCACTAGCTGACTGCATGGGGCAACCTGTGCACCTGCAGGAAGATCACTGGGGGACAAGGCAACACCTGACCGGCTGTCAATCAGCTGACCTGAATGGACCAAGCCTCACCCAGTTGGCTGCCAATCACCCTCCAGGATATAAGCTACATCCAGCCCATTGAAGTCAGTCTCAGAGCCAGCACAGCTACTCTCACAGCCAGCTCTGAAGAGGTTTGTGTGGAATAAAGCCTTATGTTTTTATGTTTTGTGTCTGCTTTTCTGCTCGATAGTTCATCACAATTTATTCCACACAAACTTCCACAGAGTTGGCTATGGACCTGGCACCAGCGGGAGCACCCACCATAGCAAAACAGCATTCTTCATCCCAGGACCACACCGGCTGGATCCACTCCCCCGACCCTGGACAGCTGTGGGACACACAAGACCATGCCAGCCTGCCATGCCTTCCACTCACTCCACCCATGGGGGGACGAACCTGCCCGCCCACCCACCCATCCAACGCCTCAAACACACTTCAACTCCGGCTGCCCCGGCCACCCCATCGCGCTGCACCATGCCAGCTGCTCTGGCTCCCACCCCCCCTCCTGACTAGCCCCCACTTACCCTCGCTGACATTTGACCAGGAGCCAACCCTGCAATGGTTGCAGAGACTCCAACAGCCGCCGGACAGTCTAAACTTGTAAATAATGTACATATGTTTGGGACTTTGTAGAACATGGAATATAACCTGCCCCCACCCCCGGGACAATTTTAAAGAAGGGGGTGAATGTGGTGATACACCACTACCAAACTGCAGGGGGCAACCTGTGTACCTGCAGGATGAGGACTCAAAGACAAGCCATCACCTGGCCGGTTGTCAATCAGCCGGCCTGAATGGACCAAGCCCCACCCGCTTGGCTGCCAATCACCCTCCGGGATATAAGCTACATCTGGCACCCCGAGGTCAGCTTCAGAGCCAGCACAGTTACTCTCACAGCCAGCTCTGTGGAAGTTGTGTGGAATAAAGCCTATTTTAAACAGTCTTTATGTTTTGTGTCTGTTTTTCTGCTCGAGAGCGTATCACACGACCTGCTTCAAAAGGGTATCAATCATCCCGGTGTCTAGAAAGAGCAGAGTGAGCTGCCTCAATGACTATCACCCAGAGGCACTCGCATCCTCTGTGATGAAATGCTTTGAGCGCTTAGTTCTGGCCAGAATTAATTCACATCTAGGAATGACCTGGACCCACTGCAATTCACCTACCATCACAATCGCTCCACAGCAGATGCAATATAATTGGCTCTCCACTCTGGATCACCTAGACAACAGAAACATGTACCCTGTATATCAGGTTACTCTTCATTTGACTGCAGCTCAGCTTTCAACATCATCACACCCTCAGTACTGGTTAATGAGCTCCAAAATCTGGGTCTCCACACCAACTTCAGCAGCTATATCCTTAACTTCCCCATCAGAAGATTACAGTCAGTATGAATTGGAAACCATGCCTCCTCCCCACTGATTATCAACACAGGCACACCTCAAGGATGTGTGCTTAGCCCTCTGCTCTACTCACTCTATGCCCATAATGGTGTTGCTGGGCATAATTCAATGCCGTCTACAAATGATCGACGGCAGGATCACAGCTAACAATGTGGAAACAGGAGGGGGATAGATTTGCTGGTTGAGTGGTGTCCCAACAGCAACCTTGCACTCAACATTAGAAAAACGAAGAAGCTGACTGTCAACTTCAGGAGAACACAAACCAGTCCTTATCAAGGGGTCAGCAGTGGAATGGATTAAGGACTTCAAGTACCTGGATGTCAACATCTCCGATCATCTATCCTGGGGCCTCCATATGCAATCACAAAGAAGGCTTGTCAACAGCTATACTTCATGAGGGGTTTGAGATTTGGTAGGTCACCAAAGATTGGCAAATATCTACAGGTGGAGACATTCTGACTGGTTGAATCACTGCCCAATAATGAGGTACTAATTCACAGGACAGGAAAGAACTATGGAGAGTTGTAAACTCGGCCAGCGCCATCATGGGCATTAGTCTGCACTTCATCGAGAACATTTATAGGAGGTGGTATCTTCTTAAGAAAGCAGCCCCTATTCTCAAGGACCCTCACCACCCAGGCCACAGCCTCGTCACACTTCTACCATCAGGAAGGGGGGGTACAGGGGCCTAAAGACGAACACCTAGCAGCAGAAGGACAGCTTCTTCCCCTCCACCATCAGATTTCTGAGCAGATGATGACCCATGGACACTCTCTGTTGCTCTTAGCTTTGCACAGAAGTTTTTTTTTAAATATAATTTATCACAATATTTACATTATTGCTGCCACAAAACAACGCATTTTGTGACGAGAAGTAAATCACAAAATTCTGTAGACACTGTGGTTGAAGTAAAAACACAAAATGCTGGCGAAACTCAGCAGGTCAAATAGTAAATTGCAAAGGTAAAGATACATAACTGACGTTTCAGGCTTGAGCCCTTCATCAAAGTATGAGAAAATGCTGGCAGGGATCCGTACAAAAGAGGAGGAGGGGGAAAGCATTTTGTTAATGCCAATAAATTCCGATTCTGAGTCTGTGTAACTTACTGTAAAGCATCTCAGGAATAACTCCAGAGAAGGTACTTAATGGCAGATATATTGTTTTAGCACCACTTTTCATCTGACGGTATGCCATTAGTTGGATGCATGTTGCTTGGCCCACTATTGGCTAAAAACTAGATGTTGAGTAGCCATGTCTGGTTTCTCTTATTGGTTCAAAGTGATTTGCTAAAGAATCACGGTGTCATGGCTGATGCCTGAAATTAGGCATTCACTTTGCATGATTGATCACAAAACTGGAGGATTTTAAGGGAAGTCAGCTTCACATTTTAATTGCCCAACCCTGATTTTCTTTGAGACAGTGATGGGGAGCTGCCTTCTTTCTTGTTCAGGAGGGCCCTCCAAGAAATTGACCCAGCAACGGTGATGGAATGTTTCCAAGTCAGGATGGCATGTGGGCTCGGAGGGCAACTTCCAGGTGGTGGTGATGTTTCCCTTTTGCTTTTGCTGTCTATCTTGCTGGTGGAGGTGGTGGGTTTAGACGATGCTGTCTAAGGAGTCGGTGCATCCTGCAAATGGTACCAGCTGCTGCTACTACTGTGCGTTGATGGTGTAATGAGTGAATGATTGTGGATGGGGTGCCTATCAAGTGGGTTGCTGTGTCCTGTATGGTGTCAAACCTCTTGCGTGTTGTTTCATCACACACCCGACTCGAGCTTTGTAGATGGTGGACAACCATTGGAAATTTAAGAGATGAAATACTTGCCACAAGATTCCTTGCCTCTGACCTGTTCTTGTATATATGGCTATTCCTGTTCAGTTTCTTGTCAGTGATAACCTCTAGTTATTGACAATGGAGGATCCAGTGGTGATAATGCTATTGAATGTCAGAGGTAGATCGCTGGATTTTTTTTCTGTTGTCTACAGGCTTTGCCTGGAACTGATAGGGCACAAATGTTCCTTGCCATCTATCAGTCCAGATCTTGTTGCATTTGGATATGGACTGCTTCACTATCTGAGGAGTTGCAAATGGTGCTGAACATTGTGTAAACAGCAGCAAATATTCCCAACTTTGACCTTACGATTGAAGAAAGATCCTGGTTGAAGCAGGCTGAAGATTGTTGGGGCCTCTTTGTGTTCCTCAGTTGTCTGATTTCCTGTGACTGAGATGATGAATCTTCAACCACCACAGTCATCTTTGCTTATGCTTGGTATGACTCCAACCAGCAAGGTTTTCTCTGATGTCCATTAACTCTGATTAAGCTAGGGCTCTTTCAAGCCATGCTTCATCGAATGCTGCCTTGATATTGAGCACAATTACTCTCACTTCCCCTCAGGAGTTCAGTATGATTTGTCCATGTCTGAACCAAGGCTATAATCCATTTTTTTTTAAAAATAGTGGCGCTGCCAGAGCTACTCCAGGAGCAGCACTACTGCTGGTGTGGACTCAGAAGAGCAAGGAACAGAGACATAGATCTGCTCTGCGGGGTCTTACTGCCTGGTCCTGATGCCAATGGCTTTGTTCAAGTTTCAAATGACCTGAAAAAGGAGGTGACAGGTTTTTTTGGTTAAAAAAAACATGCAACTGCAGGGTCTGTGCCCAAAATGGCAGGGCCTGTGCTGAGCAGTGTACCACAGGGGACCAACAGGCCAGGCCAGGGAACCAGAAATGAGGGGAACTCTCCCCATTGAGAAGGAGAAGCATAGGAGATGACCATGGGAGCGGACCAGCGAGGGGTTAAAGGACACCCAGAAGCTGAAGACTGGCTCACGAGAACCAGGTATCAGAACCGGGTTCTGAGGGCAAGAAGGGCACCTTAAATCTTCCTGAACCTATCGGAGGTTTGGAACTGGAGCTCGGGTTGTCCATAGTTCGAACTGGAGGCTGTGTGGCTGCAGGAGTGCTGGAGGCAAATCCATGGACTCTCTGAAGAAATTATTTCTTGCTTCTCTTTCTCCTATTGTTAGGGATGCCAGGCCATGTTTACAATGACTCTTTATTTTTGCAGAAGTGGACTGTAAGACTGTAAGAGGACTGTAAGACAAACTGTAAGGTGTTGCAAATGTACTCAGATCCACCAAGTAAATTAAAGACTACTACAATCACCTTGACACCCACCAAGGTATGAGATACTGAGGAGTGTGAAGGAGTAGAGAGATCTGAGAATACATTATTCCCTGAAGGTGGCATCACATGTGGACAGAGTTGTAAAGAAAGCTTTTGGTATCTTAGCCTTTATAAATCAAAGCATTGAGTATAGGAATTGGGATGTTATCTTGAAGTTGTTTGTTGAAGGCTAAATCTGGAATATTGTGCGCAGTTCTAGGCACCTACTTATCAGTGAAGGCTCTCAATAAAATTGGAAAAGTGCTAAGACATTGCTAGGTCTTCAGGAGTTGAGTTACAGGGAAGGATTAAACATTCCTTGGAGCGAAGAAAAATGAGGGGAGATTTGATAGAGATTTACAAGATTATGAAAGGTATAGACAGGGTGGATGAAAATAGGCTTTTTCGACAGGGGAGATATATATAAGAGGTCATCATTTTAAGATGAATGGGGTAAGGTTTAGGGGGAACATCGGGGGAATATTCTTCACAGAGTGTGGAATGAGCTGCCATCTGATGTGGTGAATGCAGGCTTGATCTTGTGTCTTATCAATAAATGGGATAAGTACATGGACGGGAGAGGCCTGGAGGGTTATGGAATGGTTATCAGGTCAGTGGGATGAGGAAGATGAGGGTGCACAGACTAGAGGGGCTGAATGGCCTGTTTTTTTGCGCTGTAGTGTTCTATGGTTCTAATGTGGTCCTACACTGCTCTACTGCAGTGGACCAGGTGAACAGTAGATTCAGTGAAAGAAATATGCCATCATCATTTTAATTGAATATGTCCTGCAGTAGAGAAATCTTCTCCCTCCTTCCTCCCAAATTCAGCAGTTTGTCTTGCTCTGCCATTCTCACTGCTCTTTTTCTAAGTGATGTTCATTCCAAAGGGAAAGCTATTAATACACTCAAGTATAGACTGAGATGCATAAAGCACTTAAATTTATCACTCCATGCAGACTTCAGAGAACTCCGCACAATACGAAATGTAGCTACAGGTCATTCAGATGGAAAGGATGAACCAAATGTTCATGGGGATGTTGCCAGGACTAGAGGGCTTGAGTTATAAGGAGAGCTTGGATAATTTGGAGCATTTTTCCCTGGTGCTTAAGAGGCTGGCATGAGAGAGGCACAGTGAAACCCCAAGTATTTGGCCCCTATAGGGATTAGTAGATGCCGGATAAGTGTAATTTCCGGTTGCTTAAGATTGCATGTTGCAAGGATTGGTGAACTAATGGAGAGGTGCACCAATTTTAAAACCGTATTTTACCTATTTATTTTCTGCGTTTTTTTTTGCCGGTTGCTTGAATTCCGGATAATGGGGATTTTACTGTATTTCTGATTTCTACATCTGCAGATCTTTTCTTCTTGTATTGTAGATTTGATTTTAGTTTTTAGTGTTCCACTGTATATATCATGAGGTGTAAAGATAAAGATTTGATTCCACTCCCCCGCCCCATCCCCCCCAGGGTAGGGAAGCCTAAAACTGGAGAGCTTAGGGTGAGAGAGGAAAGATTTCAAAAGGACCAGAGGGCAATCTTTTTCACACAGAGAGATGGGTAAATAGAATGAGCTGGCAGAGGAAGTAGCTGAGACATGTACAATTGCAATGGGACATTTGGGCAGGTGCTTAATTGGACAAATACCAAGAAAATGTTATAACTATTGCAATAGCAACTGCAAAGAAATGTCTAGCGATATCATGGAAAGATGAGAGAGAAATGTTATTAAGTAGATGGTATAATGAGATGAGAGATTTTATTCCTTTGGAAAAATAAAGTGTAGTTTAAGGAATCAAGTTGGAAATTTCTAAGGTATTTGGAAACCATATATGGATTTTATGGATAATTTTCCATCCACTTATCTTATCCACTCCTCTTAATTAGAAATGTTTAATAACAATTAATTATTTTATATGCTAATATTATTGTATATTAAATGGTAGGTGTTTTTTTACTTTTGGGTGGGAGGGGAGAAGGGAGAAAATTATAAAAATACTTTTTTTGAATCATTGGATAAGAATATTTGATTATTTTTTTATTCATTTTTTCCTGTAAGGATGCAAAGAATTAAATATTTTTTTACAAAAGGAAGGGCAGGTGCTTGGATTGAAAAAGTTTAGAAGGAGCCAGGTTAATTGAACTGGCTATGGTAGATGACAGGTTGGGCATGAAGGCCTGTTTTTGTAAATCATGAAAATCTGTAGACACTGTCGTTGAAGTAAAAACACAAAATGCTGGAAAACACATCAGGGTCAAACAGTGTCCTTTATGTAGCAAAGGTAAAACATACATAACCGATGTTTCGGGCTTGAGCACTTCTTCAAGGTGTGAGAGAATGCCGGCAGGTGTCTGAAAGAAAAATATGGGGGGGGGAGGGCTGGCAAAGGCGGGAAGTGATAGGTGGAGAGAGGATGGAAGGGACAGCAGTAATGAGGGATGGCTGGGTGGGTAAGTGGGAAGGGGGAGAACTGGAAAGACAGCAAATGGGGAGGGGAAAGAAAAGGTGAGCAGGTTTAGCAGAAAACAGAGAAGTCAATGTTAAGGTCATCTGGCTGGAGGGTGCCCAGACAGAAAATAAGGTGTTGGTTCTCCATTTTGCGGGTGGTTTGGGTGGGAGAGTACACAAGGCATGTGAGTATGGGATTATGACTGAGAATTGAAATGGCTGGCTACTGGGAGGTCAGTGTGGTTGATGACAGAGAGGAGATGGTCAGCGAAGCAATCTCCAAATTCTCCGATTGGAGAATGCCTGCTTCTGTGCTGTATAAGTCTATAAATTGGCTGATGCAAAAAACAGTGGCAATCAATCAGCAACTAACCTGCAAACTGTGGGTGATCACTGCAAGCATGCTGTTTAGTGATCCTTCTCAGTGCTTCACGTGCATTCAGCCAGATGTAGGTGAAGAGGAACCGATGGCTGAAGGGATGGTGCTGATGTCGCATTAGCTCTGCACACTGATTGGTGTCCCTGATCAGCCAGCTCTGCCCATTTCCATTGGGTTTACGTGTGCATGAACTCCTACCTGAGGAGTTTGTATTGCCATTGCTGCACATGTGCACAAGCACACCTTGTGTCATGTTGGAACTGATACATTAGCTGTAGCAAGCTAAAAGGAACACTTGCTACAGAGGAAAAAAAATGGATTGTTAACATTGCTCTACTCCTTCTGTGAAAATGAAAACTATTAACATATTTAATCCTCTAATTATACACAATTATCATGGCATTTTATTGCATGCTAATGCCTGTCTTAAGATTATAAATGTTCATACAAATTGCAGCAGTAACCAGAATGTTAATACCTTATCTTCAACATTTAATGTTGGGAAGATATTTCTATTCTGCAGGTGTCACTTTTGGATTGTAACTGTTGTAGACCTGATTGATTAATATTATAACCACCAATCTCATTGGCCTCTGGAGTGGTCAAATGATGACCTCCTTGCAAAGGAACTTGGGGTGGGGGGGGGGGGGTCCTCGAGCAGGATAACCTAAAGGTTAACCACCAGATTGGATTGGCAGTAAAGAAAGCGAATGCTATGTTGGTGAATTTCAAGGGGAATAGTGTATAAGAGTAAAGAGGTGTTGATGAGGCTCTATGGGGCACTGGTGAGACCTCATTTGGAGAACTGTGTGCAGTTTCGGGCCCCTTATCTTAGAAAGGGATGTCATAACATTGCAGCGAAGCTTTACCAGGATGATTCCTGGAATACAAGGGCTAATATATGAGGAATGTTTAGCGGCTCTTAGACTGTATTCATTGGAATATAGAAGAATGAGAGGGGATCTCATCGAAACATTTCCAATGCTGAAAGAATAGGACAGAGTAGATGTGAATAAAATGTTTCCCTTGGTGGGTGAGTCCAGGACAAGAGGTTGCAGTCCTAGAATTAGAAGGCACCCATTTAAAACAGAGATGAGGAGATATCTCTTTATCCAGAGGGTGGATTTGTGGAATCCTCCAACATTTGTTATTTTTATGCCAGATTTTAGCATCTGTGGTATTAGTTTCAAAAGTATAATTCAAAAATGTCCCAAAATAAAATGAGCATAGCCGGATCTCCTCCCAACCTTTTATTCCCTAGTTACATAAATATTCGTTCAAGTTTATAGTCACATGAATCAAAATAAAGTGATTGTTTTGTGAGCAGACCCGCAGAAATCCCATGCATCGTACAAAAGTGTGGCTGAGCAAAGGGAGCATACTTTACAATCTGGAGGTTCATTGAGGAGTCTGATAACAGTGGGAAAGAAAATGTCCTATAATAAAGTGGTGTGTGAATCTTCTTCCTGTCTGGAGGAGGGTGATAAAGAGAGTGTGGCCTAGATAGGATGAGTGTTTTAATGCATTGGCTGCTTTTCCAAGGCAGCCGGAGCGACAGATGGAAGTGAGGGGGTGGGATACATGATAGACTGGACCACATTCACAACCTTCCGCAGTTTCTTGTGGACTTGGGCGATGTGAGGCAGGTATGGTTAAAATAACCAGTTAGATTCTCTAATAAAATAAACTGGATTATCCAGCAGTCTGTTGTTACTTCTTGGTGTTTTGGATCACGGTTTATAGAGACATAGTTGACTAATATTCTCTGCCCAGCGGAGGTTACAATCCTGTCGTGTTCAGTTGGAGAGGTCCCAGTTGAGTCGGCACGGACGCTGAGGGCGTTGAATCCCCGAGGAAGTTGTCCTGCATGGCCGGCCCCCCTTTTGAGCACTGTGTCATCAGAGGACGACCAAGCGCCAGGGGTGTTAGAAAAAAAAGAGATCTCCACACATGCACACCTGAACCAAGAGGCCAAGTTGCACGGGTTCGCGCCCTCTCCCCCACCAGATCGTTTCACTGAATGCACAATCTCACCAAGAAAACTATGAATAAATTCCTGGCAGTTCACGACGTCCGAAGCGGGAAAAAAAGAATTCTGCTTGAGGATTTGGAAGGAGAAAATCCTTTCACTGCAACTTTCCGGGGCAGAGTCAATAACTTCCCATGTGCCTCGTTTCCCCTCATTTGGTGTGTACTTCAGGTGCCAAACACACACAAAAAAATGCTCCCCCCTCCCTTTATTTTGTGTTTTTAAACTTTAAACAGACTCCCTGCAGCAGTCACAACCTGTGTAGCTAATCGATACAATCCTGGGTGTTGCAAACTGTTGGCACCGCGGCGTGCCCAGGGACGAGGCAGTTGTGCGGGGTTTTATTGATGCCAGCGCCGATGTTGAGATGCCCGTTGTTACTATTGACGGACAAGGAAGGAAACCGCGGGGAGTTCTTTATGCAACCGCCTGTCATACAAAAGTCGCTTCGCTGGAACCGCCAAATTGTATCGTGTCCTCATTGTATCTGCCCAACAGTGAGGGGGCTTTGCGTTTAACTGCAATTGGCTTCTTTTTAAAAAGTGATCGGATTTTCTTCCTCCCCCACCCCCCCCCCCTTCCCTCCCTCCCCTGACCATCTCAGATGGTGAAGATCGCTGAATGCCAACGAGGAGGTGAGCTCGACTCCGCAGGAAGGAATTTTCACTCACCCAATAAATGAGTTTGGAGACTCTGCCGTCTTTAAATTGCGAATTTCCACAAAAAGAAGAAAAAAACCCCAAGAATTCCAATCAAAATGTTCACGGTCAGTGAACAAAAATCCGCCAGGCATGCGCGCATTTCCAAATACCCGATTTTAAATTTCGCAGAGCAGTGATTGAGGAGTTAAAACGCGCGCAAGTTATTTAGTCCAATAATTCTGCTTAAGCGAAAATATTGTATCTGGAGAAGTCTTGACAGAGTTGTTCATCTGTAGGCATTGCCTATCACCGGAGTCCAGGCTGATGAGCGTCTTTCGGACGGTCGCCTCACTTCACAAAGCATCAGTGGCGCTTGACACCGGATCCCAGACTCTTATCAGCTGCCAATCATATCCCCCCCCCCCCCCCCACACACACACACAACAGTGCCATAAATTACAATCTACATAATAAAACAATCCCACTTCCCCCGCACATACGGGGGCAATGCAAATTGGAAATGGGCCGATTAAGACCGCGATGGACACCTGCTCGAGGGGCATGCTCTTTGGATTCACGACCCCACGGCAGAATTGGAAGAGAAGTTTGCAAGTGGAGTGGAAATCAAAGGAGGGTGTGGGGGCGGTGCAGAGAGGGAAAATCGACATCCCCTCGGAGATAAAGAGCTAATATTTCTTGCCGCCGGTCTTGGATTGGGGCCGCATAACCGAGCGGACGAGGTGACGAAGGAAGTGGGAAGAGTTGCGAATCAACAGTGACCCATTCCGCTGGTGCAAATTCCACCACTTCCAGCGTTTAATATATCGGCATCAAAACTCCAGCTGCTGCTCATACGACACGCCGTTCGATAGTTTTGACAGAAAGGACGCGCTCCCCCAGGGATGATCACGACTGATTTTTTTTACATGAATTAGGTTTGATCAATATCCTTTGAAAGTTGGACGCGCCACTTCAATGCCAACCCAAGATTGAACAAATCTGCAGATTGTGCACCGATTAAGTTGCTTCTGGGGAGCTCCTGTTTTTCGCTGAGAATTAATACTGGGAATCGATTTATCGTTGTTCGCTCCAACGGCGTAAAATAACAGCAATGGTGAATAAGTTTCACGTCTCAGGTTAATTGCGATGTGCGGTTTGAGTTGGGCTTGACACCTTTGTTTCTATTTGCTGGAAGGGTGGTAATGTAACGTTGGGGTGGGGGTGGGGATGCTGAACTGACGTCAGCTGAAGTCAGACAAGGCTCTTTCCTCAGCCCCTTGAATCCTCATCATTTCATTGCAAGTCTGCCTGAGCCAAACACGCAGAAGGAGATTTCGCTCAGATCTTGTCAGCTGAGGTCCTTCGCTTCTCCCTCCGTCTCATCTCTCTTCCCCTTCAGTTTTCTCTCATCTGTGTCCAGGTTAGGGAGGACCTTCTAATACTTCCAAGCAATGGCCAGTTCACCAACGACGCTTTGGGAATTACTTGGACAAGAATGAATAGCAGCTGTCTCTTGCGAGGCTTGGCATGGGATCTTAATCTTCTTTGAAACAGTTCGGTGCAACAACAACAAAAAAAAAATGGTCTCTCTCTCTTTGGGCTTCAAAGACACGGCTATGTGAGAAGCGAATGCTGCGAGTGTTCACCATGTTGCTGAAGCATTTGTGGTAAGATGGTTTTGATGAAATCACCTGCAGTTGGGAAATTTGGCTAATTTTCCTTACGTTCTATCATGTTGCTGACATGTGAGATAGTTTTTGTTAAAGGAAGTGGGCGGGGTAGCATGGGTGAACCTTCCCACTGATTTATATAATGTGTTTGTTGAAAGGCTGGTGAAAGTAAAGTAGTTGGGCATATAAGGAAAAGGAATGTAAAACGACAACTAATTTACAGAGATCTCCACTGGGCAGCGCTAGACATCCACGCTCTCTCTCTCTTTCTTTCTCTCTCTCTCTCTCTCTCTCTCACTCACACACACACACACACACACACACACACACACACACACACACACACAAAGACGCGCGCGAATATATTCAGCACCACGGACGGTGGACAGCTCCACCACTTCAGCACTGAAACTGGACAGACAAGACTCCCGGGTCAAGAAGTGTAGGGAAATGGCAATGTGGAGAAAAAGAAACACGACCAGGATAGTGTAAAATACAGCAAATCGATGGTTTGAGAAGGCCAATCTCTGTTGGAGATTGGATTGGAATAAACTAGTAGCTTTATTTATATTTAATTAATGAAAGCAGGTGTTGAAAAAAAATGAGCAAGTGGGATGTAGCAAAGCATGGACACCGTATAACGGATGATAAAAGTATAATCAATTGTGAGGAAGGTATGTGTATAGCAGCCAGATCCGGAAGGTACATCTGGATAACTAATGTATCGCGCTTGAAAAGTGAAGCCACACATGTAGACATTTCAATGTGAAAAGTATACATAATAAAATTAACATTACAAAATGGAAAAATTGCTGACACAATAAGATATTATACAATTGGGTCAGTTTACTGCAACAAATATAATTCAAGATAGCCCATTAATGCAAAAAAGTGAATGTTGAAAGGAAATATCAGAAACTATACAAGGAACTGAATAAATCGAATTATGTAACCGGGAGGTAAACACAATTAATAAAAAGGGTTGTCATTCAGTATTTAGAAGAAAGTCAGTCCATGTATCTACAAAAAAATCTTAATTGATTAATACTATTATATTTTCATTATTTGTGGCTAGACTTTGATTTTTTTTTTAAATCAAAAGATCTCCTTAATTTCTATCCTTTCAATATTGACATTAGGTGAGCTGAAACCCTAGTGAGAAATTGCCTTGTTATCTGAAGCTAGGATCAGTGGAGTTATAACTGAGATGGGGTGGGCTGTGGGGGTGGAAGCTGAGTTTCTAACTGGGAATTCTATGATGATCAGTGGCAAATGAAAGGCTCTGAGAATACTTAGATTTTCTAGGGAGCGGCTAGTCGCCATCACCATTGCGTTCAGAGAGGAGAGAAAGGGCAAATGCCAAATGGAAGCAAATAAATCAAATGAATGTGTGGACACAAAGCTACCTCAAAACTAAGAAAAAAGCATACATATATATCCTGATGTAATATATCAAGACAGACAATGATAAGATGTGATACTTTTTAAGCTATCTGGGTCTTTTTGACACACAGGATCCTGCTTGAGCATCTAGTGGGACCCTTCCTCTGCCATATGCCTGTTATTCTATTAATACTGTGGACTTTTTGATTGTGGAGGGCATTACATCCAAAGCTGATTTTGCTCTCTGCAAAAGTCCAAACATATGTACCTGCCAGCAGAGGTCAGTGCATGGTAATTAGGAGTGCAAAAGCTCATTGATATCTCCCTTCCCTAGCCTGAGGTCAGTCATAATGACTGAACTGCTCATTTCAGATCAGCTAATGCTGAAAAGGGAAACCTTATCCACTATGTGGCTTTCAACAGTCCATCAAAAGAACTATGCAAATTTGTTGTTTGATGTAAATATATTTGATATAACGCTATCAGTATGCGTTGCGTGAGATAGAGACATGCCTATTTCCCAGAACAACCTCTCTCAGAAGGCTTTGGATTGTTGCACATTGGTTCATATATGTGCTTGTATATCTCATAAACAAAGGCAGGACTAGCAAATTAGAGAATTTATTTTTGTACTTTTAAAATCAGTTTGGTAAGCCTGGCCATTGGCTATGTGGTTGTCAAGAGTATGCTGCCTGGTTGTAACCTGGGTGAGAAAAGCAGTTATTGGTAACTTTACTGTTGGTGAGCTGGGTGGGTGTCATTGGGTCACTTTCTCACCTCCCACCCAACCTGGAAGAGGGTGCTTGCAGGCTATGCTGATTGATTCAACATTGGAGAACATTTGTGTACTCTATGCAATTCTGATTAAAGAAACCTAATTTTGCATTTCTAGACTGATGAACAGTATTATAATTAAAATTGCATGGCTTTGCAAGCAAGCTCAATCTTTGTGCATTTCGTGTCTCTATACTGTTTGGATTAGACTGCTGTTATCTTGAACTAACCATGTGTTCATAGCAACTCTTGTCAGTGTGCCCAAAAATATCAGGTTTGTGGCACACCAAGCCACAGACCATAGAAATCTAGGCTAACACACCAGCACTGCAGTGGTGCAGCTAATGTGTTTCAATTGACACTTTAAGGAGCCCACTTCTGAAGAGTAATGGACCTCCCTGGTGTCCTGGTCAGTTCTTTTCCATCCACTAAAATGCTCAAAATTAACATTTGGTGAAGCTTGCCATCCACTAATTAGTTGCTGCCTTTTTCCACACATCAGCTGTGGGGAAACTTTTTCAGTGCCTCTCAAGTGCTTTGGGATGTCAAGAAAGATGTTAGATAAATGCATGTCTTTTATTCTGTACACTTTTTAAAAAAAAAACAAAGGTTTTTTATGGTGTTGAAATAACCACATTTAAAGAAATAACTAAAGTACCTCAAATGTGGGACCTGGGATAGTGCTGTGGGGGGGGGGGGGGTTCATGAACTCCCCCTCCAACGAAGTACTGCACCCACCATCCCCCCCCACCCTGCTTGCAGCCATTGCACACTGTCAGCCCTGACCCCGGCCACCTCATTAGCGTGCGTCAAGAATCACTAACATCTGGATTGACACATGCTAACGACTCTCCACCCACCCATGGCCACGTCCAACAGCACAGGTAAGCCCCACGCATCAGACAACACCCCAGTGTCCTTCTCCCTCTGTTGACACATCTTTAGTCAGCAGCACGGCCCCCCTCCCCCATCGGTACATTTTTAGTCAACAGCACCCCCATTCCATCAGCGAGTGAGCTTTTGAGCACTGGAATGTGCCCACCTCGAACATTCTAGTTGCCCCCCCCAACATTCATTCTGGTGCCGAACCTGTGTGGGATGAAAAGTTCCTGATCAACCTCTGAAAGAATGACACACGGGCAACTAATATATTTTCTTGTGCAGCTTTGCAAGAATCATTACTGACTGTCATTGAAAGGGCAGTTGGACTTGTTACATATGGGTTTGGCTGATGCCCCATTGCTGGCAACAATGCACAATTTTTTTTCACAGCTAGTTCCCTCTGTAATTGTCTTTTGTCATGTTATAATTCATACACAAAACTCAATAAGACATCGACCCAATTAAATAAAATTAAATGGACTGGATAAAGCAGCAAGTCAGAGCAAGATAAAATAATTCAACATAATATGTTTGTTAATCATTTGTATAATTTTGCATGCTACATTATTAACTTAATTTTAATTTGTTATGACATAAAATGCAGGAGTGGATTAAAGATAATTTTGTGTAACAGATTTATATTTGCATTTTAACATTTATTCATTTAACGACTTTCAACTTACTTTGAACAATCAATTGTTGTAAACATTATATTGGAAGCTAGGATGACGTGCTTCAACTCCGGTTCTGAGATTGGTCTCGAGTCTTTTGTGGGATGGTCCAGAGGTGAAGCAGGAGGCAGTTTAATGCACCGACGTGCTGGAAAAGTTCTGCAGGTCATGCAGCATCCATTTGGAAGCAAAGGCATCTAGCCAGTGTTTCAGGCCTGAGGGCTTCATCGAGGTTCGAGTGAAAAGCGGACAGACCCCTCAATAAAAAGTGGGGAGGAAGGAGGGAAGAAGGGATGGGAGGGGAGAACACAGACCAACAGGCAAGAGGCTAAGAGGGCAGAAGAGAGGAAAAAAAAGTGATGGAGGATTGGGTAGCTTTGAATGTAGATGGAAGGAGGCAGGGAGACAGAGAGATAGGGAAAGAGAGTCCAAGAGGGAAGGGAAGGACAGAACAGAAACCAGAAAAGTCAATGTTAATGTCCATATGGAATATTGGTCATAGATTGCATAAGTACAATCTGACGAAACAACATCCTCTGGTCCTCGGTGCAAGACACACAACCAGATATAACACACATATAGACAAATAATACAAATGCAGGGCAAGTATTCATATTTATAAATAAATAAACATTTATTTTCATAAATAGAATCTTGGATGGTTAGTGTGAGTAGTTCCTTTGGTCGTTCACCATTCTAACTGCCCGTGGGAAGAAGCCGTTTCGCAGCCTCCTGGTGCTGAGTCTGATCCTCCTGTATTTTTTTTCCCAATGGGAACAGTTAAAAGATGCTCTATGCAGGGTGGAATGGGTCCTCAATGATTTTGTGCATACTTTTCAGTCAATTATCCTGGTAGATCATGTTGATGGGGGGGGGGGGGCGTGCTGGGGGTGAAGGAGATTGCAGTGATCCTCTCTGCCTCCCTTATGGTCCTGTGGATTGACCTCTGATCCATTTCTCTGCAACTGTACCACACTGTGATGCAACTGGCCAGGACATTCTCGATAGAGTTCCTGTAGATGGTTGACATAATGGTGGCCGGTAGCATTGCCCACTTCTCAGGATGTGCAGTCGCTCGTGCTTTCGTGACAAGGGAGGAGGAGTTGTGTGTCCACATTAAGTTACTGGTTAAGTGGTTTCCAAGGACTCTGGTGTTCCCTACTCTCTCCACTACAGAGTTATTGATGTGTGGGGAAGGATAGTCAACCTGGTCCTCCAATTTGTGGGTGGTTTTGGTTTGGCAGTGCATAAAGCCATCAACAGACAAGTTAGTGTGGGAATGATATGCAAAATTGAAATGGTTGATCACTGGGAGGTCCCTGCTATTCCAGTGGACAGAGCAAAGATGCTCAACAAAAAGAGTTCCCAGTCTGTGTTGATTCTTTCTGATGTAGAGGAGGCCACAAAATGAACACCCCATGAAGTAAATGACCCCTGCAGAAAAGTTCATGTCTACCCATTAGCTAAATGTACAAAGAGTTTCAAAATGGTAGGGTAGCAATGAACTTGGCAAGTTGTACCAGAAGCTCCATAAAGTGTTAATTCATGGAAGGGTATTGAGGTGTATTGTTGGGTATTAGGAACCAGCTTACAGACTGGTCCACTTCTGGTCTACTCCTTCTGCTTCTAGTCTTCTCCTATTGGCCTATTGAGTGTGCTCTGCTATTTTATCATGAGCTGATCCATCTTTCTATTCAGCCCCAATCCCCAGCCTTCTCCCTGTAAACATTGATGCACTGCCTAATCACATCAGTTAGTCAAACAACCAACAACCTCACTTCCACAGCCACCAGTGGAAACTAATTCCACAGGCTTAGGACGCTCTGGCTATAGAAATTTTTTTTTACCCTGAAAGAAAATTCCAGTTGAAGTACCCTTGTTGGAATTGGGAAAGAAAGGATGTTTTCAGTAGCAGGGGTGGATGTAGCAATGGGGATACTCCTGGTGAGATCAGGCCAAATAGGTTAATGCAGCAGTTCACAGCAGATAATGCTTCTTTGTGTGACATGGTGTTAATAGCAGAATTATGGGATGTGCCAAGCAGGCCAAACTATATTGATGGAAAGAGCCACAAATTAGGTATGAATTTCAGATGGATGACAGGCAGATATGACCAAGTCAGAAAGAAAGATGGAGTTATCTGTCATTGCTGACTGTGTTATATATTGTTCAGTTGGATCAGCCACGTTGAAGTCCTCTGGCACTCCTGTTAAGTCATTAGTCTTTAGGTGTAGCCTTGCGAATGAGCATTAGAAGGCTTTTCTTCGACAATGAATTACTGTGGATTTGAGCAGTGAATGTGTTTGATTTTTGTTTTCACATAAGCCTCAAGAGTGTGGAAACAGCCCAACAGGCTTAAGGACAATTTCTTCCCCTCAGTCATCAGGTTCCTGAATGAGCCTCGTATCACTACCGTCGTGCTAACTTTACCTGGTAATAATTGATCTCTCTTTTCATTGTAACTCTATGCACTTGTAAATGGTGCCCTTTACAATGCCTGCATGAATGTTAGAGATAGCCTGTTGGATTGCTTGCAGAAGAACCCTTCTCACGATGAAATGTAGAATGTGATAAATAAGGTTAAACCTGAACTTAATTTCTTGCTTTGCACCTTTGATCTGTCGAGCACCAACGTTTCTTACTCTATGGCAGACATCATCTGAAGGCATTGGAAAGTTATCCACTTAACAGAGGTTGGGAGGCATTAGTCAGATATTTGTTGGAAAGTAGCAATACTGTCTTGTTGGATGAAATGGCTTCTTGTGCTGTTCTGTACCTTGATCTTATAGCTCACTTCTCTGTAACATTTAATTATATCTCCTTGCACCAAGCCTTTTTACTCATTGCTTCCAACGACAGTAAAAAGCACAGGAAAAGTATTTGCCAAATATTCTCCTCTGTCTCTTTGAAAAGCAATTAGGCAATCTCCTGGGACACTTTCATAGCCAGATGGGGAAACATGGCCAAGTATTGGAACAAGCTTAATTGTGGCAAGTAGTATGACACTTGTACAAAGCACTTGGAACCATAGAACCCTACAGCACAGAAACATGCCCTTCCACCCTTCTAGTCTATGGTGAACCATATTTTTTTGCCCTGACCTGCACCCAGTCCTTAGCCCTCCATACCTCTCTCATCAATTTACCTGTCCAAATCCTTCTTAAATGTTAAAATTCAGCCCTGATTCACCACTTCAGCTGGCAGCTCGTTCCATACTCCCACCACTGTCTGTGTGAAGAAATTCCCCTTCGTGTTCTCCCTAAACTTTTCCCCTTACACACTTAGCCCATGTCCTCTGGTTTGTATCTCACCTACCCTCAGTGGAAAAAGCCTACCTACATTTACTCTGTCTATCCCCTTGTAATTTTAAATACCTCTAACAAATTTCACCTCATTTTTCTTCGCTCCAGGGAATAAAGTCCTAACCTGTTCAATCTTTCCTTGTAACTCGCTTCCTGAAGTGCAGGCAACATCTACACTCTATCTTATTGATATCTTTCCTGTAGTTAAGTGACCAAAACTGCACACAATATTCCAAATTTGGCCTCACCAATGTCTTATATAACTTTAACATAGCATCCCAACTCCTGTACTTAAGGTCAAAATGTCAAAAGCTCTCTTTAAAACCTTATCCATCTATGATGCCATTTTCAGGGAATTGTGTATCTGTATTCCCAGATCACTCTGTTCTACTTCACTCCTCAGTGCCCTACCATTTACCATGAATGTCCTTTCTTGGTTTGTCCTTCCAAAATGCAGCACCTCACACTTCTCTGCATTAAATTCCATCTGTCATTTTTCAGCCCATATTACCAGCTGGTCCAGATCCCTCTGAAGCTTTGAAAACCTTATTCGCTGTCCACAACACCTCCAATCTTAGTGTCACCTGCAAACTTGCTGATCCAATTTACCACAATATCATCCAGATCATTGATATAGATAACAAAGAACAATGGTCCCAGCACTGATCACTGAGGCACACCACTGGTCACAGGCCTCCAGTCTGAGAAGCATCATCCACCACTACTCTCTGGCTTGTCCTGTTCACCCATTATCGAATCCAGTTCACAACTTCACCATGAAAACTTAGCATCTGAACCTTCCTGACTAACCTCTAATCTTCAAGAGAACCAATTTTGTCCCTTTCTATCGCAGCAGGAATCCTGCTGGCTTCCCTGATGACCCACCTTCTGTAGGAGATGCATTGCCCAGCCTCGGATGCCAGTCCCACTGTTTATGACTAGAGGAAAATAAAACTGATATCTAAAACCTGTCATTATCTGTGTCTGCCTGCTCAATCTTTCTGCCTCCCGGACACCTACATGAGTTATCATTAATTTGAGCCAACTTGCTGTCAACTTCAGCATCAAGTAAGTTTGAGAGCCGACATGATCTTGCACTACCACAAACATATATCCAATTGGGGATATCAATTGTAGTGTCAACAGCAACTTAAATCCAACAGCAGTCTCCTCAATGTGCAAAGCCATATTGGATGAACTGCCATGCATATCTGGATAGAAAATAATTGTACTGTGTGTGTGCGTGTTTACACTGGTCAGTGAGTGATTAATTAAAATGTTGGCCACAAGTGGTAGTATCAGGAATTGTTTGGTGGCAGGTTGGTTAATTAAAAAACACTTGGAACTTTGAGACACTGTGCTTCCAATCTTAATTGGCTTCATTTGAAAGGGGATAAATTGATACCCTCCAAAATCTGTTGCTGGATTAATGATGGTGTGTTCCACGGTCCAATAAGCTAAGTCTTTTAGCAGTAACAGCAAATAACAAGTGGGGTGGAAGGAAGATAAGAATATGTAAGAACCACATGGAACAGAGCTGCTTAAAGGTGGGTTGGGGAGGTGACAGGTGTTCAATATATCCTGCTTTGCACTTTGTGGAAGTGTTTAAAGTTATAATACTGTGTCTGCAGCCGATATTCCTGAACTACTGAGCACAGTTAGTGCAGCTTTATTACAGTACCAGCGATCCGAGAGTGAATCCGGCACTGCCTGTAAAGAGTTTATATGTCCTCCCCATGACTCGCGTGGGTCTCCTCCGGGTGCTCCAGTTTCCTTCCACCCTTCAAAATGTACGGGTTTGTAGGTTAATTAGGGTATTTGGGTATAATTAAAAATTTGGTTGGATAAAAAGTTACCAGAAAATGACATTTCAGATTTTTAAGTTAGACATACAGCATGGTTACAGGCCCTCTCGACCCATGCCACCCAATCACATCCAATTGACATATCCTCGGTACGTCTTGAACGGCCCAGAAGAATCCTACGCAGACGTGGTGAGAATGTGCAAACAATGGATATATTGAACACCTGTCACCTCCCCAACCCACCTTTAAGCAGCCCTGTTCCATGTGGTTCTTACATATTCTTATCTTCCTTCCACCCTACTTGTTATTTGCTGTTACTGCTAAAAGACTTAGCTTATTGGACCGTGGAACACACCATCATTAATCCAGCAACAGATTTTGGAGGGTATCAATTTATCCTCTTTCAAATGAAGCCAACTAAGATCAGAAGCACAGTGTCTTACAGACAATGCAGGAATCGAACCCCAGTCCCAGTTGCTGGCATTGTCACAGTGTTGCTCTAGCCACTTCCATACTTTCATCAATTAGATAAAGTTTGTTGTGCTAGGGCAATCAAAGGTGGCTTGTACCATGCAGACATAGATGGATGTTTCAGTCACCCCTTCTTGTTTGATGTCATTCCCAAATATACCTCTACCACTGCACTCCTCAGTAAGTTTTTTTTTATGGTAATAGCAGCAATCACGGTCAGTTACTGCTAATTAGCAAACTGAAGTGCTTTCATTATGTTGTAGCATGCACAGTGAATTGGAGCCGCTTTAAAGAGCAAAGGCACATTCACCAGAAGCACAGATTGTGCATGCGGTCCGCGTGATTTGTGATGCTATTCATAAATTGGAAAATTCAGTTCATTGAACACCGTAGTTAATGTTCGAAGTGCTTTCAGCAAAATATCCCCATCTCTGACCTTCTTGTAAGTACATCCCTTTGTCTCCCTGTCAAGTGATTGACAGCATTGCATTTCACCCAGACTCTGGGAATCTCTTTTTCAACCTTCCCTTCCACAAGGGTTCAACCCATCCACTAAAATCCACCTTTTGCTCAGTTCTATCTCCTCTTTCATTGGCAAATCCATTTTTGTCTGATTTTGAGTATTTTTTTCAATGCCAGAGATGGATTTTGCCCCTGTTTGTTGAGGTTTTGGTTTAAGGTCCTGTCAGAGGGGAGTAATCAGAGTTTAGAGTCGTGGGCAGCCTAACTTCTAGTGCGCCAGGTTACTGTCTGGCGCTAACCGTGTGGAATTTGCACCATGTGGATTTCCTCCAGGTCTCCCTCCCTATTCCAAAATCATACTGTTTGCAACATTAATTAACCACTGTTTAATAAAAAATAAATTTAGACATACGCATGTTAACAGGCCATTTTGGCCCACGGATCCATGCTGCCCAATTTACACCCCACCCCCATACATTTTGAATGGTGGGAAGAAACGGGACCCCTGGAGAAAACCCATGCAGACATGCAGTGGGGGGGAAAGTGTACCAACTCCTCACAGACAGCCTGGAATTTGAACCCCGTCCCGATCACTGGAGCTGCAAAGGCTTTGCACTAACCGCTACGCCATGTGTAAAAGCAGGCAGTGGAACATCAGGTGAGTTAATAGCAATGTTGGGAAAATAAAATGGGATTTGTATCAGACTTGCGAAAATGGAGCTGGATGGTCAGCAAGGAATTAATGGGCTATATTCTCCATTGTATGATGGCACTGTAACTTCCAGCCCACAAACTCATGCCATTCAATTACACCTAATTCTAATCCCATGCATCTTTGGAATGTATGGAGCACCTGAAGAAAACACAGGCAGACACGTGGAGAATCTACAAACTCTTTACAGATAGCACCAGGTTTGAGCATAGGGCGTTGGCGCTAACTAATGGAGTGCTCAGTTAAAGGTGCGCGCCTGAGTCCTTTGTCAATGTATGAGCAAAAAATTCACTCAGATCCATTCGTCCAGCTCCCCACCACTCAATTCAGAGAGCTACAACCTCTCCTATCACTTCTCAGTTTTCTCTCTCTCTTCCACCCTCCCACCTCTTTCCTTCTGATCTTTTAGCTCCCCCTGCTGCTTCATCCCTCACTGAAATGAAGAATGGAAATTGAAAAATGTTTTTGTTGGCTGATGGATTTATAACCGGGGGCAGAGCATTGGAGGTAGGCTGTTGAATCACAATGAGAATCAAGTTCTTCTCTCAGAGCATGGTGAATTTCTGGAACTCCATACTCTAGAGATGTATGGAGGTTTGAACCTTAAATTTTGGTTTCTCTTTACTTCCTGTGGATGCTGCATGGCCTGCTGAGTTTCTCCAGCACTTTTGTGTATGGCACTCGACCCCAGCATCTGTGGACTTTGTTGTTTAACACTGAGGGTTTGGCCAATGAGTTCGTTCAAACCAGAGGTTAACCTATTTTTGAATAATGAGAGAATTGTGGCATATTCAAATTGTGCAGAAAAAATAATGTTGAGATGAATGATTCGTCATGATCTTCTCGAATGACAGAGCAAGGTCCCTCCTACTTCTAATTCATATGTTCTTCAAGAAAATTAGGAGATTATTTTCATATGGGATGTATAATGACTGAGCAGTGAAGTCAGATTCAATGGTGACTTTCAAAGGGGACTAAGATACCAATTGGAAAAGATACACTAGCCAAAAGAGAATAACAGGAGAGTAAGGGTTCAACAAGGAAGTCTGCAGATGCTTGGATCGAGTGCAATACACCAAAGTGCTGGAGAAACTCAGCAAGTCCCGTGAGATCCATAGGGAGTAATGGGAAACCAGGGGTTTGGAGCCTGGCTCCTTTGTTAGGTAGAACAGGCACGCTCCTGAATAAAGTGAATTTTTTGCTCATACATTGACAAAGGGCTCAGGCGTGCACCTTTCTATACCTACCCAGGGCCGAAACCCCTGGTTACCATTTTCTTCCTGGAGATGTTGCTGTCCTGCAGGTGGAACAGAAGAGAGAAAAAAAGAAGCTGAGAAGTGACGGGTGAGAGGGTAGCTCTCTGAGAGGGGAGGAAAGCAAAGGGAAGGGATGGGGTGGGAGAGACATCAGTCTACTTATTCAACAAGCTGGCGGATTGCTGTGCGATTTGATGGTTTGTGTCTGCAGAGCCACATTTTGGCTAAATGCATCATTTATTTGTTTGAGAAAGACAATATATGCAACACAAATAAGTAGTAAAAACAACTCCCATATTTGAATTGTCCTCATCCGAGCCCCTCGGGGAAATGTGTCCTATCAGATGCACAGTTGTCTCTTCAAAGCTGTCTGGTTTTCAGAATCATGTCTACTGCTTCCAGCTGCCTGCAGTTCTCTCTCATTAAATTCTAGATGATTCTGTGAAGGAAAGAACTGAAGAAATGAGAGCAGTGGGTTTACACTACAATTTGTGTACGACTAAGAAATTATTTAAATGAGCTGTAGCAGTGGACATAAAAAAATACTTGCAGCCTCTCATCTGCACTGTCTTACTTTAAATAAAATATTCATGCCCAGTCTAATAGGCCCTGAATGGATTTTATTCATCTCTTTAGAAATGTACCCATTGCCCTTCACTGAATTTTTAACTTTGTCATCTCTCACGCTTAATATTATGCTTCCTGCTAAATGCAGACACTAGAATCAGCGTGCCAGCTTCTCTGTTGCCATGACTGCATTCTGTGGTTTGTTTATTGGCTTCTGTGGTCCCTCAGATATGTTCCTTTGCTTTCTCGTTGAGTTAAAGCAGCCTTATCAATCCAGGAGCACAGTTTTGCTGTTGCTTTTCACCTTCATCACTGGCTGTCGTTACATCCTTGACCATCAGCGAGCTCCACCAGCACTCCCACCCCCCCCCCCCCCCCAACCCCCACCTCTGCATTTAACAAGAAATCCTCGCTAACGACTGTGGATGATTATTGAAGGCGAGCCCTTGCCCGCAGCAGGGAATCTTGCTCAGGCTTCAAGAACAAAATTTGTGCAGGAGTGCTGGAGACCACCCATGTGAAGTTAAGGGAAGTCCACCTGATTACTTCACACTTATAAGATTGCTAAGCAGAGCTAATAATCGGCTTAAGTTGAATGTTTGAATTTCGGTTTCCAGACATGCAGTGTTGTCTGAATCAGAAGGTTCCAGTCTTGCGTTTAATTGCAAGACTTATGCCTATAACCTTGACCGACATTTCAGTGCCCTACTGAGGCAATGCTGCTACATCCGTGAGTGGACATTTTCAAAGGAGAACTCCAATAGCCTCAGTGGTGAGAGCACTGGCCTTGTAAACCAGGGTCACGAGATCGTTCCTCACTGGGGCCTGATTTCTATGAGGGACGCTTGACAAAATGGCGTCTCCACAGAAGACAAACTTGAAGAATTTCATGTGTTACATTCTAAAATGTAATATTACTTGACAATAATGCTACCTTTATCTTTTATTAAAGAAAAGGATTTGCATAAAGGTCAGTGAAATCTTCTCTGAATCTTGCCCCAAGGTGCATTAATTTTATTCCAGACTGTGAGATCTTGTTCTGCATTGTCCATGAAAAAACACGAGGCTGTGAATGAAACGATTGATCGTTATTGATGCAAAATATTCTCCTTTTAACTTTTGTGCCTTTGCCATTAAACGGTGGTGTAAAACAAGCGAAGAGAATCTTTGTTGCCAAGGGTCATACAAGAAGAACGACCTGAGATGATCGTGTTATAGTGCAGGTAACCATGTAGTTTTCCCAGTGGGAATGACAGCCCCAACCTTGTGGCTGCCTGCACTTCCATTCCACATCCCTCTGGCCTCCCTCACTATAACAATAAAGGGTCAATCTAAGTTTGAAGAACTTCCATCTGGGCACATTGGGATCAGCAGGTCTCTAACTTAAAATAATGCCCTCTTGCTTTCTCTTGATATCAAGACTGGATGTTTTTGCTTGCAATCAGAGTCAGATACTCGCCAGCTATGCCTGGGCTTGTAGGCCATTGCTTCTTATAAGGTGAGGCCTAACATAAATGGCTTCACTCCCTGAGGAGCTGAAGAGGAGAACTCAACGGTGCCCATGAGAATCCGTGCAGAAGATGGTGACCATGTGCTGTCTGTCACTGAAGCAAGCGCCAGAGTACCCTTCGAGAGAGTGAACCCTGATGGCCTATCTGGCAGGGTACTGAAGACTTTGTGTCAGCCAACCAACTAGCTGGTGTTCCCGGAAATTGTCATTGCTGCAGTCAGAGATTCCTACTTGCTTTATAAAGGCATCAATCATACCTGCGTCCAAGAATAGCAGAGTGAGCTGTCTCAATGCCATGCACTGAGAGGCTGAGAGTGGTGAAGAATGAACTCACATCTGGACCCACTGCAATTTGCCTACAACCACAACTGCTCTGCCTCAGATGCAATTTCACTGGCTCTTCACTCAGCCCTGGATCACTTAGACAACAGATGATTTTCACCGATTACAGCTCTGCTTTTACACCATTATCCCCTCAGTACTGGTTAACAAGCTTCAAAACCAGGGCCTCTGCACCTCCCTCTGCCACTGGATTCTTGACTTTGTCATTGGAAGACAACAGTCGGTGCGGATTGGGTAACAATGTCTCCTCGTCAGTGACACACTGTTCTGCTCTCATTGAACCCATGAGTGTGTAGTTAGGCGCAATTCAAATTCCATCTACAAATTTTGTTGATGACACCACGTTTTGTTGGCAAAATCTCCGACACCAATGATGATGTGTACAGGAGGGAGAGAAATAAGCTAGCTGAGTGGTGTGACAATAACCTTGCCCTCAACATTAGCAAAACTAAGTGAGTGATTGTGGATTTCAGGAAGGTGAAACCAGTGTTGCAGGGTCCTGTTATTTTTTAGTGAGTTACTTTTGGGGTTGGAACACTCACAGATTTCATGGTAACATGTTGAATAGACACATAGGCACCTAAGTCCAAGCTGTGAACAGTTAATGCTCTCAACTAAAGGATATAACAATGGATTGTTTACCCAAGGAAAAAGACATCTGGTGAGAAGAAAAGCTATATGTTTATAGCCCCTTTCACACTTGCGTCCCACTAAATTGGCTGTTCAGTGTCCCAGGATAGGAATAGGCCTTTCACACTAGAGCACTCCTAACCGGGACACTGAATGCTTTCACACTTCAAAGGGTCTTTTCCTGTCATTTGGTCTGTTATTCCTTTAATTAAAAGTGCTTACATGACATGACATGCCCATTTCACACTTGCCTAATTTCAACGCCGGCATCTACAGATGCTGGGGATTGTACGAGGTTTTGAAGCCGTCTATCCCCGGCGTGAGATGATGTCATCTGACACCAGTGTTGAGCAGATTTTGCTTTCACACTGGCCACTTTAAAGGGCAATTGGCGTTTGATTCCTGAGCTCACTGCCAAGTGTGATGGAGCTTAAGACTCATGTTTTTGGGAAATTGAAACTGAAACCAGTATTGATCAAGCAAGTCTTGTGATTGAGACACATGGAGAAATAGCATTCAGTATCACCAGCCAGTCATCTGAAAACACAGAACCTTGTGTGAGATGGACAATGCTGTTGTTTTCTCCTTGTCAGGGGGAATCCTTGCCTGGGTTCATTGCGGAAGTCACAAGTTTCGTTTTGGTTCTGAGTTTCAACAGATGGTTTCTAAGGCTGAACTTTGAATGAACTTTTCAGAATTCCACCTACCTGTAATGGTTTGGGTAACCCAGACACAATCATAGCATTTGCGCATAGTTGGGGTTAAGTTTAGATTTAAGTAAGATGTTATATTATTAGTAATTATTAATTAAAATATTGTTTTAAAAATACCATTATCTTGGTGAATTTCTGTGGCTGCTGGGCTATGATGTAACACCAGGAGAACACAAACAGTCCTCATTGAGCAGTGAAGAGGGTAAGAAACTTCAAATTCCTGGGTGTCAACATCTCTGAAGACCTATCCTAGGACCATCATGTCAATACAATCATAAAGAAAGCTCTCAAGTAGCTAGATTTTGATTAGAGGTTTAGATTTGGTAATGACACCAAAGGCACTTGCAAATTTCTACAAGAGCACCGTGGGGACTGTTCTGAGTAGTTGCATCCCTGCCTTATATGGAAGTTCCAATGCACAGGACAGGAAAATGCTCCTGAGAGTTGTGAACTCAGCCATCATCATCATGGATGCTAGTTTCCACTTCATTAAGGACATCTACAAGAGGCAGTGTCTCAAGAAAGCAGCCTCCATCATCAAGGACCCTCGCCACCCAGGCCATGCCCTTTTCTCACCGCTACCATCAGGGAGGAGGCACAGGAGCCTGAAGACGAACACCCAATGCACAAAAACAGCTTCTTCCCCTCTGCCCTCAGATTCCCGAATGGACACAAACTCACTTTTCTTTTGCACTAATTTATTTATTTTTGGAAATGTAGTTTATCACAACCTTTGCTGGAAAACCACAAATTTTGTGATACACGTTCAGGACAATAAATTCTGATTCGTTGCTCACATCCCTTTTCTTTCATTGGTATGTTTTGGCCTGCTGGGTCTATATCAGTCACCCAATCTACACAACACTGGCAGCACATACTACCAACAAAGAAAGGGGTTGAGCTGCCTTCTAACCACTTAAAGCAAAGATATTCCTTTTGTCACCACCCCCTCCTTCTCTACCACTGAAGCAAACACATTTCTCTTGTTCAGCTCTGATGAAGAGACTCAAACCTGAAACAATAATGTTTCTCTCTCTCTATGGATGTGCAGAATTTTCAGATTTATTATCAGAGTACATACATGACATCACATACAAACCTGAGATTCATTTTCCTGCGGTCGCGGCAGAATTACCACTTATTTTAGTGCAAAAACAGCTGTACAAAACGTATACATGTAAACAAATGAGGAAATAGAGACAAATGCAATACAGAGAGAAAAAAAATCAATAAAACACCAAAGAGTCTCCGATTGAGTTTGTCGTTGAGGAGTCTGGTGGTGGAGGGGTAGCAGCTATTCCTGAACTTGGTGGTGTGAGTCTTATGGCACCAATACCTCTTTCCTGGTGGCAGCAGCAAGTGAATGTTGGTGATATGGATCTTTGATGGTTGCTGCTGCTCTCCAACGGTAGAGTTCCTTATAAATGTTCTCGATGGTGGGGTGGGTTTAATTTATGATGCCCTGTCCACTACCTTTTGCAAGGGTTTTCACTTGGGGGCATTGGTTTCCTCATGCCGGACCGTGATGATGCCAATGAGCACACTCTTCGACTCTGGATTGTCCAACTAGCTAACAGGCTGAAGCTACAGTTGTGGACATGCCCTCGGATGCAGAGGTGAACATTCAATCACTGCACTGATGTCCTGTGGATAAAGGAATCCCAGAGTTGTATATGATGTCATGTATGTACTCTGACAATAAATTTGAAATCTGTTGAATGGCAATGAATGCTGCAGAACAGAGAACAAGAGCACAGGGTCTGCACCAAGGCCATGTAATGTCTTTTTGCCCTCATTTTGAGTATTGCTTTTGAGTTGACACAGGATGGTTCAAGAAACCAGAATTATTGCATCAGATATGGAGACTTAATACATTGTTTAAAATTTTGATAGAGTAACAAAGGAAATGGTATTTCTACTGACAGGAAGGTTGTAATGTTAGAACATGTGCAAAATATATTTTTTCACTGGGAAGGTTGTTATTTTATGACATTCGTAAGAAAGGGAACTGGAACCAGATTCAATGGTAATTGAAAATGGAATTAATTAAATATTTGAAAAGGAAGGATTTGCAAGGGAGTGGGGAACCAGGAAGGTAGGACTGATTTCATAGCCCATTCACGAAGTTGTATTGTTTGATAGGTTGAATGATTTTCTGTGCCACAGGGATCTGTGGGTCTATGATACAGACTGACAATAGTATTGGATTTGTGCACATTGTTTCCACTAATGAATGGTACTGGAGACCATGGCTGCTCTCCTATGCAGTGTAATGTCCAATGCCAAAGTGATGTATTGATGACTGCTCAGTGCTAATCCACAGAGTTCCTACTGAGGGGAGAAGATTTATTGGGTGGGAGAGCTCGGTTTTCAGTGCCAGATGAAAGGGTCAACAGCTCGACATTAACCGTCTTGAGGGCCTAACTAACTACAGTCAGATCCACGCAAGTCGTGATTTATACATCTCAGGTTCGTCATTTCTCCTTTTGATGCAGATGTTATGTTTCATGGGTTTGCCGTGGCAGCTGAAACTGCATTTACCTGCTCTAGACAGTGTGTGTCAGGCAAACCATGAGCTCGCCTCAGACTGCAAAGCAAATTGTCGTGGCTGAAGCTGGATGTGTTTGTGTCCTTCAGGTCCAGAAAGGGACGGGAGGATTTTATTCTGGATCCTTAGTGTCACTATAAGGATCACGTAACTTACACAACTATGGTCAGTTCCCATCAGCATTGATATACGGGGAATGCTGGTTCTGTTTGTGGCCTTTATAAGCATGTGAATTTTATCCCACATGGGTGAGTGGGTACACAAGATGTTGCACCCTGGACAACCGCAGGTCCCCATCCAAAGCACACTTGGAAATGAATTGCATTTCCTCCGTCATCACTAAATCCTGGACCACCCTCACAGCAGGATGGTTGGAGCATCTTCTCCAGAAGGAGAGCAGCAATTCAAGGCAGCTCACATATCACCTTCTCAATGATAATAACTGTTGTGGGGGGGGGGGGGGGGGTGGCGTGGCAAGATGGCGTAAAGATCAGACATGTAATCCCTGCCCTCTCTGGTCAGATTTTTAAATGCCCATTTTTTAACCCTTTATTTTTAATTTTAAAACTTTAATTTTTAGTTTGATATTTTGGTGAGCTATTATGGCTAAAAAAAACTAAGTCTCAGTTACAGAAGAAAATATAGTTTCGAAGTGCAGAAGAATTGGGGCCTAAACAACCTGGAACAGCCTTGGATCCATTTTCAGCGATCCCCAAGCTTCAACGATCTCCGGTGGGGACAAAACCTAAGGTAACAGTTACTCACCAGTCTCAAGATGGTGCTGGTTCGACCCATTCTGCGGAGGAAGGAGCACGCTCCTGAGAAATCGGGCATGACTCTGGAGGCCTGCTACAAAGAACTTTCCCGTTGGAAGAGACGGGAGCGTGAAGGAAGAAGATCCTGACGGCAGACACGCAGTCTACAGCAACTATGCGCTTGGGTGGTGCTGTCAACAATGGAGAATTCCGTAATTTTATAAAAAATTGGTCTGCGGGGGGACACAATGACGACCCCCTGAGGAAGTTGGGGAGTCATCGGTGTGTGTCCAAACCTGCAGCAAAATGATCAGAATGCTATCTTTTGAAGAGCAACAAGAAGAGGACTTAACCTTATTCTGCCACTGTACAGGAAATGGAAGAAGAGCTGGAAGAAAGTGAGTTACAGTGTAGAAAAAGACAACTGGAGTCGATCGGGATCGTTGTCTGAAGAGGGCATTGTCGTCCACCCCTCACACAGCAACTTTCAGCTGCTCCCTTCGGGAAAGAGATTCAGGAGTAACCGAGGAACAGCTCCTTCCCACGAGCAGTGTGAATGCTGAACAACTAAAGGAACTGCTCACACTAACAGTCCGAGATTCTCATATTTACGAAGCATTATTAATTAATTTATTTGTATATACGAATACTTGTCATGCATAAGTATTGTTTGTCAGTATGTGTGTTATGTCTGGTTGTGTGTCTGCATTTTATTGCACTGATGTCCGGAGGGCGTTGTTTTGTCGGGTTGTACTTGTGCAATCTGATGACAATAAACTTGAATTGACTAGGGAAAGCCATTTCCTGTGGAGACACGAGAAGAAGGATAGTCTCACAGAACTCCCAATGAGAGGAGAAGTCGATGTTCCCTGTGATTTGTGTCACCAGAACAAAGGTCAAATTGAACGAGCAACTGGGCTTCTCAGATGACACAAAAAGGAGAGGAGATTTAGAAATAATTTCCTCAGAAAACTGTCAAGGTTGTGTGACAATTGAAAAATTTGATGTTTGCTCAGTAAGGGTATTTTGGGATGAGAAAAACAGCATTACATAAATGTAGGTAAACAAGAAAATCTGCAAATGCTGGCATCTCATGCAGTACACAAAAGTGGTGGATAAACTCAGCAGGCCATGCAACGTCCATAGAAAGCAAATGGTTATCGATGATTCAGGGTCGAGCCCTTCTTCAGGAATGGCAACTTCAAGAAGAAGCAGGGTGTGGTAATACGACCACTAGCCTACTACAGGGGGCGATCTCTGTACCTGCAGGAAGACCACTAAAGGACTGACTCCACCTGGCCGGCTGTCAATCAGCCAACCTGAATTGACCCCTAAGGGGCTGACTCCACCTGGCCGGGTGTCAATCAGCCGACCCGAATAGACCTTTAGGAGGCTGACTTCACCTGGCCGGGTGTCAATCAGCCGACCCGAATATAGGCCTGAGCCGGCCCCTCCTGAGCCAGTCACATGGGAGCCACTGAAGCATGAACTGGTGTGTGAAGAGCTTTTATAATCAAGGCTTTTATTAGCAAAAGACCGGAGCTCTTCACAGGTGGCCGACCAGTCCGGAATGATCCGACCTGGCTAGGGACACAACCCTTTAAGGCCCAGACAATAGGTGTGGCTTAGCTCTCAGCCAATCGCTGTAAGCACAGTCTAGATACAGTAACTATATACACTATGTACATTGGTGATAGATCTGTACTATCACAATGTGTACAGACTTTTAGCAGAATAAAACCTGTAGTACAGCCTTTTGAGTTTTGTATCTGCTTGCTGCTACCACAACGTGTCACACAGGGCCGGGGGCAGGGGAAGAAAGGGTAGGAACTTAAACTAACTGCTAAGAGGTAAATCAGTGGATAATTTGTGAATAATGTTGGGAGGGTAGAAGAGACTGAGAAATGATAGGGGGAAAAGGCAGAGGGCTATCAGAGCAGATTGCTGATAGGAGAAGGAAGAGAGGGGACTGTAAAACTGGAGGAAGGGAGGCAGGGGTAAGGAAAGAGGGAAGTAAAAACACAACGCTGGAGAAACTCAGTAGGTCAGTGTACTTTATAGAGCAAAGAGAAAGGCACATAACTAATGCTTCAGGCTTGAGCCCTTCATCAAGGTTCGGAAAAATGTCGGCGGCTGCCCAAACAAAAAGCTAAGGGGGAACAGGGAAGGGGAGGAGCAGGAGAAGGGAGGGAGGGCACAGCAGTAAGCGGTGGAGGAGGGATGCCATGGTGAATGGGGGGGAAGGAGCTAAGGGAAAGAAAACAGGGCGAAGAGAAGGGAGTAGGTTAGCAGAAACCAGGGAAGTGGATGTCAATGCCATTGAGCTAGAGCGGGCCTAGACAGGAAAATCAGGTGTTGTTCTTCGAATTTACAGGTGGTCTTGTTGGGATAGTACACGAGGCCATGGACAGACATGTGAGTATGGGAGTGGGATGCAGAACTGAAATGATTGGTTACTGGGAGTACCCTGTCATTGGTGTGGACAGAGCGAACGTGTTCAGCGAAGCGATCTCCCAGTCTGCGTCCAATCTCGCTGATTTACAGAAGGCCACAAAGGATACCAAGGGAGGGGAGTTAACAAAAGTGGAACTAGATATTAATGCCATATGGTTGGAGACTGGTGAAACAGAATAAAAGGTGTTATTCCTACAATAGTACAACAGAAATAGTCATAGATCCACTGGGACAAGACCTGGAGATTTGAACCGTTCCTCATTCCATTATACAAGTTAGCACTCTAGGGGAGAGAAAAAAAAGCTTGGTCAAGCTTTTCCAATGGCAGTATTTCTGGGTGTGAGTTTAACAAAGTCATTTTGCCCTTTCTAAATATTAGAACTGTGCTCTCTGGTTTAACCTTTTGGAAAAGGAAATAAATAAGCAGATTATTATTTGGATGGGGAGAAAATCCAAAATTCGGAAATGCAAGAGGACTTGGGTTCTTCGGGCAGGATAATCTGCAGGTGAACCACCAGGTTGGATCGGCAATAAAGAAAGTGAACATTATATTGGCATTCGTTTCAAGAGGAATCGTGCAGAAGATTTAAATGGAGACAAGCTAGGGAGTGGGGAAGTGCAAATGGATCTGGGTGTACTTGTTCACCGGTCACTGAAGGCTAGCATGCAGGTTCAGAAAGCTGTGAAGAAGGCAAATGGAATGTTGGCTTTCATAAAGAGGGGATTGGAGTATAGGAACAGAGACGCCCTTCTGCAGTTATACAGGGCCCTGGTGAGACCCCACCTGGAGTATTGCGTCCAGTTCTGGTCTCCAAACTTGAGGAAGGACATACTAGCTATAGAGGGTGTGCAGCGCAGATTTACAAGGTTAGTTCCAGGGATGGCAGGGTTGTCATATGCAGCAAGGCTAGAAAAACTGGACTTGTATCCATTGGAGTTTAGAAGGATGAGGGGGGACATGATTGAGGTATATAAAATCATCAGGGGGATAGACAAGGTGAAGTCTGATTACTTGTTCCCAATGATGGGGGAGACGAGGACTAGAGGGCATAGTTTAAGAATACAGGGTAGGCCCTTTAGGACGGAGATGAGAAAGCATTTTCTTACCCAGAGAAGTGTGAATCTGTGGAATGCTCTGCCACAGAGGGTGGTAGATGCGGATTCACTGACTATGTTCAAAAGAGAGTTAGATAAGACTCTTGTGGGTAACGGAGTTAAGGGTTATGGGGATAAGGCTGGAAAGGGGTACTGATGGTAATGATCAGCCATGATCTAAAATGGCGGTGCTGGCCTGATGGGCCAAATGGCCTACTCCAGCTCCTATTGTCTATTGTCTATTGTCTATTAAAGAGGAGTCTTTCTTTCTTTCTTTTATCAAGTTGTTGAGGGGCGAGGGGAGGATGGGAGGGGGATTTTTTTTAGATCACTCTGCATTAATTTTTCACTATTTTTGAATAAGGAATTTAAATAAGTTTTTATAATGCATATGTGAAATTTAATAATATTTTCAAAAAAAAGGAGTAGAGAGGTGTTGATGAGGCTCTATGGGGCACTGGTTAGACCTCATTTGTGTGCAGTTTTGGACTCCTTATCTTAGAAGGGATGTAATAATGTTGGAGAGAGAACAAAGAAGATTTACCAGGATGATTCCGGGAATGCCAGGGCTAACATGTGAGGAAAGTTTAGCAGCTCTTGAACTGTATTCATTGGAGTATAGAAGAAGGAGAGGGGATCTCATCAAAACATTCTGAATGCTGAAAGGATTGGACAGAGTAGATGTGAATAAGATGTTTCCCCTGGTGGGTGAATCCAGGACAAGAGGGCACAGACTTAGAATTAGAAGGTACCCGTTTAAAACTGAGATGAGGAGAAATTTATTTTGCCAGAGGGTCATTGTGGAATTCGTTGCCACATACAGCTGTGGAGGCCCGATCAGTGGGGGAGATTGATAGGTATCTAATTAGTCAAGGTTTCAAGCTTTTCCCCAAGGCCAGAATTTGGAATGAGCTATAACAGTTTAGTTCAGGGTGGGTTTGCGGAGCAGGGTTGATGGGCCAAACAGCCTACTTCTATTCATTTACCTTGTGATCTTGTGAACCTGCTCCCCCTTGAACTGCATCTGATAATTCATATTGGTTTTCTCGTCGAAAGAAAATTGGCCAAGCATTTCAATTGTAATCCTGAGTGATACAATGTTGAGGAAACTTCTTGCCAAAAGTGGATAAAAATAACCAGATAGTTTGCAAGGGGGTGTGGAGAGCATCGTGCAGCAAATCCACAAGCCTTATTTTTTAGGATCGAGGTAATAGAATCGAGAAAACAGGTGCAGGAACAGACCATTCAGCCCTTCGAGTCTGCACCATCATTCAATAGAATCATGGCTGATCATGTGACCACAAGCTCCTATTCGTGCTTTCTCTTCATGCCCCTTGATCCCTTTCACCATTAGGGCTATATCCATCTCCCTTTTGAATTTCTCCAATGATCTTTCTGTGGTGGGGAGTTCCACAAGTTCACAGAGTTAGAAGCTTCTTCTCATCTCAGTCCTAAATAGCTTCTCCCTTCTCCTTCGACTGCAACCCCCTTGTTCTAGACTTTCCCACATTGGGACCATTCTTCCTGCATTTACCAAGTCAAATCTTATTAGAATGTCTCAATGAGATACCCTTACATCAATTCTAATGAGTATAACCCTAATGTATCCAGTCATTCTTCACCAGCCAGGCCTGCCATCGCAGGAACGAGTCTGGTTAATCTTAACTCCACAACGTCGACAGTAAGAATCTTCTTTCTCAGATCAGGAAGCTTGAAGGAAAAACAAATCTCAGGGTTGTATGTGATGTCATGTATGTACTCTGACCATAAATCTGAATCAAACCTGTACATGATTCTCAAGGTATGCCTTCAGTAAGGTCCTATACAATTGCAGTAGTACTTCCCTGCTCCTACATTCAACAAGTCTTGCTACAAAACCCAGCATGTCTTTGGCCATCTACACCACCTGCTCTTCCAACCTTCAATGCCTAATGCAGGACTTGTTCCACCTACCTTTTGTCTTATTAGTCACCATTCAGATAATAAACTGCTTTCCTGTTATTGCCATCCAAGTAAAGAACCTCACATTTGTCTACAACAGTCACATCTCTCTGAAATTCCTTTTCTAATTGATCAATCTGTTTCTCTAATTTTAGACTCTCGGTCAAATAGTTATTTTTAACCTTAGAAGTATAACTAATTATTTGACCTCTCAAATAAGGTTTCATAGCATCCTACAATATAAATTTACTCTGAACAGAATTAACATTTTCTTCCAAAAAAAGATTAATTTGTTTCTTAACAAATTCAATAAATTCCACTTTTTTTAAACAACATCGTATTAAATCTCCAACGATAAGCTACACAAACTTGTTCAGAATTCTCATAAGTAAAAAAACAACAAAGAATGATCTGAAATTACCCTACTTTTATATTCTGCTTGCAATATTTTCCCCTGTAAATGTGCCAATACTAAAAAAAAAATCAATTCTATGAAAAGATTCATGTCTAAATGAATAAAAAGAGAAATCCTTCTCTTTTGGGTTAAGACGTCGCCAGATGTCCACTAAATTAAAATCTTTCATCAAAGCTCGAATTTGAATTGCCATTTTAGATGTTTTAACATTTTTTGGAAATTTATCTAGTAAAGGTTCCAAAACGCAATTAAAATCTCCTCCAACCAAAACATTTTCATTAGCTTGTCCCAAAAGCAGAAATGCATCCGAAAGAAATACTTCATCATCCACATTCAGTTCATAAATATTAAGAAAAGTCCAAAATTCATTAAAAATCTTACAATTCAACTTAAGAACACGTCTTGCATTCATTTCCATTGATTGCAATTCAAAAGATAAGTTTTTATGTATCAAAATTTCTAACCCCTTAGCTTTAGAATTAAATGAAGAAAAAAAATATGTCCAACCCAATCCCTCTTCAATTTTACACTTTCTTTTTCATTCAAATAAGTCTCTTGTAAAAAAGCAATATCAATCTTCATCTTTTTAAGGTAAGCCTAAACTCACTTACGATTATTTAATGCTTGAACATTAAAGGTGCCAAATTTCAAATCCGACATATCTAATACAATTACTAAATACCAAAAATAGTCACAAAATTAATAATTAAGAAAAAAAAGAAATATTTTCTCAAATAAAATATATCGGCCCTCCAAATAGAAATAGTATTCATTAATTAAAAAAAAAACAACAAAGAAAACTACCTAAAAAAAACTGGGTGTGGATAACCCACTAGTGACTGATGACTAACAAAGAAGTTAGTGCAATCCCCTCCTCCCCAGCCAGCCAGTCAGAAATATTAACATATTACAAAAAAAATTTCAGCCTT
The DNA here is from genome assembly GCF_036971445.1 of Narcine bancroftii. Taxonomy (NCBI): domain Eukaryota; kingdom Metazoa; phylum Chordata; class Chondrichthyes; order Torpediniformes; family Narcinidae; genus Narcine; species Narcine bancroftii. The sequence goes on from NC_091470.1 coordinate 167,638,905, forward strand.
AAGATTCCAGTCCAGATGGTGAAAGATTTCAAAAGGAGATTAACTCTGTCCATTCCAATTCTTCCTATTCCCATCCTTTCCATTTCTGCCATTTTGCCCATTTCCAAGTCCATCAGGTTTTCTTTTAGGAGATAATGGTGGACTCTTTCTTTGTCCTCTGACATCCGATAACGAATTAGCAAACACCATTGCCTCATGCTCACTCTCAAAGAATTGAAACTGATAGTTTCCATAAAACACTTTCAACACAGCAGGATAACGAAAAGCAAATTTGTAACCTTTAAGCCATAAAACATCTTTAACTGAATTAAATTCACGTCAGGGTCTGATGATATCTTGACTCAAATCAGGGTAGAAGAAAACTCTACTATTCTGAATCATCATTAGAGCTTGTCTTTGTCTTGCATTTTGAACTGCAAGTCGAAGAATTGTCTCTCTATCCAAACAATTCAAACAACGAACTATCACAGCTTCTTAAAGCTCTATGTGCTCTTTCCAATACCAGTCCGTCAGGAAAGGACTTTTCCCCCAACATTTGGGGAATCCAATTTTTAAAAAATTTGATGGGATCTTGACCTTCTGGCAAACCCACAATTTTCACATTTTTTCTTCTGCTTTGATTTTCCAATTAGTCCATTTTTCTTGTTAACTCTTTTTCCCGGGCTCCTCAATCTTTAAGTCTGAAATTATATCAGTATTCATTTGAACCACCTGATTCAATTGACCAGTCAGATAAGAAGCGATACATTCAAACATCATGTAAACAGCCTGAAGTGCAGTTTGGAATGCAGAATCCGGTTCCATGTCAATATAATTTGAATAAAACTTTCCTTGTGTCCTCAAGAAAGTACAACGCACACTATCCATTTAAGTGTGTATAAAGCTGTTATTTCCACAAGAGTAAAACAGAAATGACTGGAAAAGTCTTGTCGGCAGTAGGAGAAAGAAATGAGCATTTTAGTTGAATGGATTTTGGAGAATGTCAGCAATGAACAGCTGTCAAATATGGCCAAATTTGTGTAAATTGCCACCATTCAGTCTCCCTCTGTGATGTTAAGAGCTTTAAAACAATTTCTGGCTGTAAAACATGATGTGAACACAAGTGGTTGTGCAAACGTCTGCTATCAAGATACACTGTTTATGGTACACGGGTTATGGTCATGCAGGGGGCATTCACAAAACTGCAATCTACTTGACAAGTGCTGGTGATATAACGAAAGCTCAGCGAGGTACAAGGACAGTATGGAAACCTTTGTAAATATTGCTGCTTTGTTTCTCACAGCAGTGATTTCATTTTCAATCTGTGTGAAATCCCACTGCAGTCCTTGATGTGAATGGCAGGAAGTTCACAGGTTATGCTTTGTCCTTATCCCATTCTCTAGCCCCTTTTCCAATGGCACGCTGTCCTAGGAATTAACTGGGAATTTACTGGTCCGATGGAAAAGGAACCCTGTCTGAACGCTGGCATCAAACGACGTCATTTCATGCTGGGGATTAGCCACCGCTACCCCTATGTTTGCTGATGCCAACGTGCTGATAAAACCAATGGAAAAGGGACAGCAGGACCCACATCCACTTGAAGGTAGAACAGTCTGATTCCCAGGGATGAGTTGTGTTCAGTGGAAAAGCAACTAGTGTCCCAGTTAAGAGTGACCCAAAGGGCTTCCTATCCCAGGACACTGCACAGCCAATTAACTGAGATACCAGTGCTAAAGGGGCTTCTGTTTATTCTTCTCAACTCCTGGGAGCCCTGGAGCACATTCCCACCATGATTATACAACACATGGCTGAGTATAAACAGGGACATGGCTGGAATTAGACCTGATCCCAGCCTCCCATAATGTTGATGAACTCTAGCCATTTATATTGGCTCTGCCAAACTGCTTTTGCTTCCTGCTAACTCCAGATCAACCCATGAATATAAAAGATAAAACCAGAAATGTGCCTTATGCCTACACCGCCATTCAAATTTATTTTCTGTTTTACCTCAATACCTCCCCCCTGGACTGACACAGGAATGTGGGGTCACCATCTAAGGGGTAAGCCATTTAGGAGTGAGACAAGGAGAAACTTCTTCACTCAGAGAGCTGTGAATTACTCCCTACCACAGAAAGGAACTGAGGCCATTTTGTTAAATATATTCAAAAGGGAGTTGGATGTTATCCTTATGGATAAAAGGGATCAAGAGATATGGAGGGAAATCTGGACTGAGGTCACATGATCATATTGAAAGGTGGAGCAGGGATAAAGGGCTAAATGGCCTGTTCTTAAACCTATATTCTACATATTTGTGTTTCTAACCCCATTTCTGAAGAATCCTTTATCCAAAAATCTCATTGATATCTCAGTAACTGAGCCTTCACAACCCTCTTGAGTTGAGAGCAATATATCATTCATGCCACAATCAGAAAATTAATTGCTTTCTGGATGGGAAAATAAATCTTATTAGGCAAGGCTATCAGGACTAGTTATTTTCCCCAGGAGAGAAAAAGGATGAGAGGTGACTTAACAGAAGTCTGCAAGATTCTGAGAGGCATAGATGAGATGAACAGCCAGAACCATTTTCCCAGGGCAGGAATGGCAAACGCCAGAGGACGTCTGTACAAAGTTGAAGGGAGGAAAGTTTAGGGAGGACATCAGGGGTAATTTTTGGTTTTACGCAGAGAGTTACGGGTGCTTGGAATGCCTCGCCACGGGTGATGGTGGCACTTAAGAGACTGTTATCAGCCACATTAACGAAAGAAAAATAGAGGGTTACTAGGTAGGGTTTCAGTTTTTTTGGTTGGAATATGTACAACATTGAAGGGCCTGTATTGTGCTATAATGTTCTACATTTTATGATCATTGATGGAAAACATGGCAGTATTTCTATCCAAAATGAGTTAAATATATCTACCATTATTAGGATATGTGTGAATGATTTTCCCATTCATCCATTCCTATGAGAGTCAGGGAGAGATGCAGCATGGAAACAGGCCCTTCAGCCTACTGAGCTCATGATGACCATTATCCATACGTTCACACTAATTCTACATGAATCCCAGTTTGTTTTCTTTTCCCTAAAGTTTTGACCACTTCCTCCTGAAGTGCCAACACTCTTGCGGCAATCTACAGTGGCCAATTATGTGACTGCCATGTCTGGGGGCATGGGAGGCAACCGAGGCGCTCAACAGAATCCCACACAGTTGCAGGGAGTATACCCAAATACCAATGAGATAGACAACAGACTCGCCAAGGCAAATAGCGCCTTTGGAAGACTACACAAAAGAGTCTGGAAAAACAACCAACTGAAAAACCTCACAAAGATAAGCGTATACAGAGCCGTTGTCATACCCACACTCCTGTTCGGCTCCGAATCATGGGTCCTCTACCGGCACCACCTACGGCTCCTAGAACGCTTCCACCAGCGTTGTCTCCGCTCCATCCTCAACATCCATTGGAGCGCTCACACCCCTAACGTCGAGGTACTCGAGATGGCAGAGGTCGACAGCATCGAGTCCACGCTGCTGAAGATCCAGCTGCGCTGGATGGGTCACGTCTCCAGAATGGAGGACCATCGCCTTCCCAAGATCGTATTATATGGCGAGCTCTCCACTGGCCACCGTGACAGAGGTGCACCAAAGAAAAGGTACAAGGACTGCCTAAAGAAATCTCTTGGTGCCTGCCACATTGACCACCGCCAGTGGGCTGATAACGCCTCAAACCGTGCATCTTGGCGCCTCACAGTTTGGCGGGCAGCAGCCTCCTTTGAAGAAGACCGCAGAGCCCACCTCACTGACAAAAGGCAAAGGAGGAAAAACCCAACACCCAACCCCAACCAACCAATTTTCCCTTGCAACCGCTGCAATCGTGTCTGCCTGTCCCGCATCGGACTGGTCAGCCACAAACGAGCCTGCAGCTGACGTGGACTTTTTACCCCCTCCATAAATCTTCGTCCGCGAAGCCAAGCCAAAGAAAGAAAGACCCAAATACCACCCAGGGAGCTCCTGAGGCGAGGATTGAGCCCAGGTCTCTGCAGGACCTTGCGCCACTCGAGTAGTCAAAGCAGTCTATCCAGCATTTTTGTGTGCTGTTCTGGACTCTAACATCTTGTTTATCTCCAAATTTAGTTAATTTTCTCTTTCTATCTGTTCGTGCAAACACTCTGGCTATTTCTGTCATTAACCTAACAGTTTTTCTATTTCTATCAATCGGCATGCTGTGGGTGTTTCCCACAACCCGGCTGCAGCAACACACAACACAAGTACACGGCAATAAAGCTTGATCCTATCTACCGCAGTGAGTTATCCCAGTCAAATAGAATCACTCCTGATGAAGGGCTTCAGCCAGAAGCATCAGCTGGCTATGGATTTCCACAGATGCCACCTGACCTACTGAGTTTGTCCAGGATTTGGTGCATTGCTCCGATTCTCAAGCATCTGGGGTCTTGTTTACCGTCATTGATTGCGTTCTTTTCAATAATTTTTGCAACACTTGTGAGTGTTTTGTTTTAAAATTCCTTTTTTGCAGCTGCTCCCAACTGATTTTATTTTTGCCTTTTACTGTTTCATTTTACTCAGCAACAGCTTTGCCTTGTTTACTGTGAAAACCTAGATGCACCTGGTTTAAGTCAGACTCCTGCCTCCTAGGTATGTCTGGTAAAGCTGGCATCTGAGCATCTGCTTCCTGTTTCTACTCTGAACACAAGCGCAAGAAACACATTCTGTGAGAAACAGCTCAGGATTCCTTAAAGCAGAGCAACGAGTTGATCAGAGCAAGTCACACATCGCTGTGGCTATCCCACGTAGTCGAGGATGATGGCCTTCGTTCCATTGATCCACAGAGTGAAGACACCCATGCGTGTATTTGTTTCACATTTACTTGATGTTGCATTCCAAGAGGCACACGATACTTCACAAGTCAACCAACTAGTTCCAATGGCATGGAAACCACGACGATTGGAGCAGATGGACTTGTGTCAGCCTTCACAGCTGTTGAGTTCAGAGTAGCTCCGTCCACCTGCTCCACCGCTGAGGACTTGGATGGATTGTTCCTTCATCAGGGAGCTCACCCTCGACCTTACCGCCATGGGTGACCCTGCCAGGAGCATAGCTCCAGTCAGCATCGCTCTCAGGATTACAGGACGGCACAAGCTTCTCCACCAGGACAAGGTGACAATCCCCGGAGAAAGAACAATGTACAACATTGTTGCACAACATAACATTGTCACGCACAATGTACCATCTTCATAAAGGGTAAACAATTTACATGTTATGGATTTGATTGCTATGAAGATATACTGTGGATGAAACTACTTTGTTACCTGCATAGAAATGTTTTCAGGAAATGTTTGAAATATCTTTTTAGCCTCGCATTCACCATTGCATTAAATAGCTAGAAAGTTCAGTTTCACAACTAAGATCAGGTTCCAACACAGGTCAGTGAAGCTGTGAGACATCAGCACTACCTGCTGTGCCACCATTCCACTCCATTCATGTTTGAAATAACTTTCTAGTCATAGGAATTCATTGCAGAGGAACATGCCTGCTGTTGACCTTGGGGAAAGGTGCCCCCCCTACATTGTGGCAAGGAGTTCTTCTTTCCCAACCTGACCTGGAACAGCAACATCCTGAGGGAAACACTGACACCCACAACCCTTCCAGTATTCCAAACAACCAATCAGATTAATTTTTAATTTAGACATGCAGCACTGTAACTGGCTAATTCAGCCCTACGAGTGCATGCTGCCCAATTTTAACCCCATTACCCTATACCCCTGGAACATTTTGAAGGATGGGAGGAAACTGGAGCACCCGGAGAAAACTCACGCAGACACGGGGAGGACGTACAAACTCCTTACAGACTGCGCGGGGTTCGAACCCCAGTTCTGATCGCTGGCGCTGTAAAGGCATTGTTCTAACTGCTACACAGACAGAAATCCTTTTGAATAAATTTCTAAACATCATAAGGAAAGTGGAATACCATAAACATAAAAAAAATGCTTCATAATTTAAAAAATATGGAATTTTCACACCTCGCTCTAAGGGAATATTTTCCAGCAGTTGTTCAATGTTAATTTTGCCTCAGGGCACCATGTTAAGCACAGTTGAGGCTCATTCAACAATTAGGATCTCTGCAAGATCTCTCTGATAGGAGAGAACTCTCTCCTAGATGCTCATATTTCCAAAACAATTTTTTTTTGAGTTATGTTTGAATACTTGTCCTGCATATGTATTGTTTGTCTGTATGTGCATTAAATCTGGTTGTGTGTCTGCGTGTTTTTACACTGAGGGCCAGAGAACACTGTTTCGTCAAGTTGTAGATGTGTGGTCGAATGGCAATAAGCTTGACTTGAGGAATTTTGGGCCTGAAATTTTCTGTGCTCGAAAACCAAATTTTGACCACATGTTCATAATGGCTCAAGCTAACAATTTTCAATTTGTGCTGTTCATCCTTTTAATTCATTGTGAAAGCTGAAGATATTCAGCCAAAACGAGGAAAGGATTGCGGCCCATTATTTATCGATGCCTTGTTTTCTTGGACAGATCCTCTGCCATGACTTGATGGATCTGTTACTTTGACCTGAAGATCTCCTCCACTGCTGGACCACTGGCATTTCTGATTGGAAGTTTATTCCTTCTCGAGTGGACCTTTTTTTTTTGTTTAAAGCAGTGTCCCCTGATTTGATTGGCTGTAAGGCCAGGTGCCCCCACATTCCATTTGAGCATAATCCAAAGGAGCAATTCTTTCTTCCCCAGTAACAGTGCTGTCCCCTTCACTTCTGGTCACTGACCCATGTACAGTAAACCCGCCCTATTTCTGAAAACTTTTTTCTCTCTCATTTCCAAAGGAGGGCCTTTGATCTGACACATCAATCACTTTTCACAGATGCTGCCCAGAACACTGTGGTTTTTCCTGCATTTTCACTTGTCAATCTCGCCAGACTGGTCTCGCTGCAGAGAAATTCCAACTCCAGCTCAAATGTTCAGTGTCTGCTCTGGACTACTGTGCGTCCTTGTTTTTCATATTTAATTAGAGTAATTAGTTAGCATTTCATTCCTAAATGTTTGAATTAATTTAGTTAAGGTTTCCAAAATTAACTTAATTGATAATTTAAAAATGAACAAAAATATTATTATGGCTACTGCTAATATACAATATGTAATTCAACGGCAATAGTATTTCCCAGTTCTTCCTCTAAACCAAATGTTTGTTTGACTTTTGGCTTTCTCGCTTGTGCTTTTTGCTTTTTTTCCCCCCAAAAAAACAACTCTCTTGGTTTTCCACACTCTGTTTTTGGTCTGTAAATGCCGAACTTGTCAACAATCGCCGATTGTACAGTTAAGACTGCAAAAATGCATGCTGGGAGAAGCAGAGTATCCCGGACACCAGTTTCCAGACATCTGTGTTGAATTGCATTCTTGCAGATGTCAGATATTATAATTGTCCAGTGTCAGTAAACAACCACCTCGATGGTGGCTTTGAAATGATTTGAATTAGTTACTACACCCTGATGCCATTTTGAATGGTGAGGATTGATTCACGGTTTCCTTGTACAAGGCCCTTACCTCAGAAACAGCAAAGAGAAGTTTCATCCGCTTGAAAAACTCATACCCTAATGCAGCTTCAAGAAGCAAATCTTGATAGAAGATTCAGAATGTGGTGGCCATTCTTGCTCACTGGAGGTGATAATGACAAGGTTAAAGTGATCATCCTCGCCACTGATTAGATGTTTTATGAACTACTGCAAACATTTTGTATTTTTCTATAGAAATTATAATGACAACTTTCCTGTTGCTTGAAATATAGACTTTGTTCTTATGTCTGACTCGTTCAAACAAATTTGTTCTAAAGTTAAAATGAGTTTTCCAAGGTTTATTAAACATTGTCAACAGCATTATCAGTTGTTATACATTGTTACAAACCATTCTTTCTTCTTCTTTGGCTTGGCTTCGCGGACGAAGATTTATGGAGGGGGTAAAAAGTCCACGTCAGCTGCAGGCTCGTTTGTGGCTGACCAGTCCGATGCGGGACAGGCAGACACGATTGCAGCGGTTGCAAGGGAAAATTGGTTGGTTGGGGTTGGGTGTTGGGTTTTTCCTCCTTTGCCTTTTGTCAGTGAGGTAGGCTCTGCGGTCTTCTTCAAAGGAGGCTGCTGCCCGCCAAACTGTGAGGCGCCAAGATGCACGGTTTGAGGCGTTATCAGCCCACTGGCGGTGGTCAATGTGGCAGGCACCAAGAGATTTCTTTAGGCAGTCCTTGTACCTTTTCTTTGGTGCACCTCTGTCACGGTGGCCAGTGGAGAGCTCGCCATATAATACGATCTTGGGAAGGCGATGGTCCTCCATTCTGGAGACGTGACCCATCCAGCGCAGCTGGATCTTCAGCAGCGTGGACTCGATGCTGTCGACCTCTGCCATCTCGAGTACCTCGACGTTAGGGGTGTGAGCGCTCCAATAGATGTTGAGGATGGAGCGGAGACAACCATTAAATGGTGGTTAAATGGTCAATAGTAATTATTGGACCATTTCTGTCTGTTCTCCACTTCACGGAACAAAGACTGAAAACTAGTCTACTTATCTCTCTCTGGCAAGCATTCTGTGACTTTCAGCATGGCTGTTGCCAGGACACACTCAAAGAATATGTAAACAACATCTTGAAAGCCACAAAACAGAATGTGCTTGGATGAAATGGATTTTAGCACTGACAATACCAGCTCTTAATTCTTAAATCTAAAAAATAATTACCATCACAAAAAAAATCAAACATACTAGTATATATTGATAAAGATTTCAAAAGAAAACAAAAATCAATTTTCAAAGTTTTCAGCTTCTTGTAAAAGACAGATTTTGTTAATTGGTCTGTTCCGAAATCCAGTTTTAGTCTTGATCTGAACTTGACGTACAAGTCCTCTTTTGTCCTGGAGGTCATTTTCGAGGTGCTGAATGGTCCATGATGATCGCGACATCCCTAGCTGTGAAAATGCACCTGATTTTAAACCATTTCCATCTCTCCAGCAGCAGTGGAAGATATTCTCTCACCCATCTTTTCCAGAACAAATCTGATTTAAATTGCACCTGCTTCCACCTGCATCACACATATATGACTTCCTTCTGAACCTGTCCCGGTGGCAACGAAGGCTTTGTTTTAAGAATATTCATTCCCTTTCTCAGGCATGAAATTTCATCTGCAAATCTCTTCCTCTAGCAAAAGCAGATTATTTCCATTTCCGCATCAGCTTTCTTTTTTGAGTCTCAAGACCTCCTGTCTCTTTTTGTGGTGGATCTCTGATGGATGTTATCTGATTGAAATTGAGCAGGAACATTCTTGCTTGTTTGTTTGTTCTGTCTGCTATGATTCCAAAACCATCGTTCAAATCTAAGCATCCATGCTGTTGCCTTCTTCAAATGATTCCAGGATGAAAAGTAATGGATTAAACGGGTAACTGTATCCATTTGTTCAGACATTATCTGAACAGCATCTGCAGACATTATTCTCATTTCACAATCCTCTGGTAAAATTCCTTTTGAAGCTGTAGAAGAAATCAAGGCCCTGACACCCACACTTCATCGGACTTTCAAATCTCCAGAAGCCAAGTCGGCCCAGATAGTTAACTGTGGTAACGAATCTCCTCTGATTTAGACGTAAGACTTTATTAATAGGAGAAATTGGATAAGCCATGAAAGTTCAAAACCTTATGGTTTTAGTGTTGATGCATTTGAGCACAGAGGTGCTATCAGTCCAAAATATGGAATCTGCTAGATCCATCTGGAATTCTTTTCTCAACAATGTGTCCATTCTGCTTGCTATGGTTGCAGCCACTAACTCCATTCGAGGAATAGTGACTGACTTTAATGGAGCTACTCTGGCCTTTTCCATAACAAATCCACTATATTACCTGATCCTTGTTATCATGCGGTGCTAGGTAACTAACACTTCCATAACCGTCTTCACATACATCAGTAAACTGATGCCATTGAGCAGATGTTGCAGCTCCAAAATTTGTGGTATTGAAGAATCTGTCCATCTTGAAGTCTTCCAGCTTACAAAGATCTTGTATCCAACACATCCATTCCTGTACAATGGATTCTAGTATCTCATCATCCCAAGCAATCTTTTTCCTGCACAAAGCTTGAAGAATCATCTTGACAGTCAGGACAACTGGTGCCAATATTTCTAAAGGATCGTATATCGAACAGACTGTTGATTGAATCCCCCTTCGCACCATGGTGCACCTACCACCCTGTCATAGTCCAAATTCTTCATTTCCTTTACCCTCTCTCTTTCAAGTATGGCAGCCAATACCTGGCCACTATTACTTGTCCATTTGGTAAGTAGAAAGCCTTTGAAACAGTTCACTCGCAACTCATGATAAAGAGTTATTGTTTCTTTTACTGAAGCTGCAGACATGACACAGTCATGCACATAGAAGTTATTCGTCATGGTAGTTATAGCTTGAGAGCTAAATTGTTCCATATTGTCCTCAGCACACTTCCTAAGGGCAAAATTCGCACAAACCTTGGTAATGAAATTGCGCTAAATAGATTCCCTGTCATTCTGTACTCTATCTTGTTCTGACCATAGTCTCCATCAGACCACCAAAGGAATCATAACAAGTCACAGTCTTCATTCGGCACCCTCACCTGATGGAACATTGTTTCTGTGTCTGCAGTGATGACAACAGATTCTTTATGGAATCAAGTTGAGAGTCGTATCAACGTACTGGTCAAATCAGGACCCCGTAAGAGTTGAGAATTTAGTGAAACACCCCAAAATTTGATCCACAATCAAACACCACAAATCTCCCTGTAGATGCAAAACCCCATGGTGTGTTAAGTACCATTTATTTTGCCATCACCACATTCCAAGATATCATCTTGTACTTTCTCTGCATATCCTTTAAATATCATCAGGTGTGGATTTGGTGTAGTTTGAATAAAAGGGAGAATATTTCTTGGATCTTCTCTTTAAATTCAGTGCATGTTGCTTGACAGCACTTTATTAATCAGGGGTGCCTATTTCCCTTTTCTTTAAAGGTAATCCAATGCAATAATGATCATTAACCAGCTTGCCAGATCCTGTCACCGATTCCAAGAAGTGCTGGCCTTCCTTTGGTTGTCCCTGAGGCACTCCGGAAAGTCATTCCTGAACTGCAGCTCTCACAACCTAGCAAGCTTAACAATCAATAACCTTGTTGACGCTAATAGCCGACTGATTTTGAACCTCTTTTCTTCCTCCTAATGGTCCATTGATCCACCAACCAAGCGTAGCTTTGAGAGCATAAGATCCATCTCCCACACCCCTTAACACTTCTAGTAGTTTCAGAGCTTTTGGTACATCAGCCACAAACATTTTTTCTGATGCATCCATCATTTAATGTCGTGTTGATGTGGGGTGTTTCCTTTATGCACAGGCATAGATTTCTAAGTGTATACGCCTGGAAGTTCAAAAAGATTGTCACGATCTAGTCCAGCGATCTCTAAGCTAAAACAATGTGTTTGACTTAACCTATAGAATTTTTGACCTTCTTTGACAATTAAGCTGATTCATTAGCCCCACAGTGCAGAATGATGCAGTGCTTCCTGGGACAAGAAATGCATAAGTTTGCACTATTGCACTTTCTTGCTTGGCCTTGACTTTGGGACTGCATATGTCCCAGCTGAGTCGCTTCTCACAGTTTTTTCTGATGTGTCCTTTACCCAGACAGCCAAAACCTACTCCATTTTCCTTCAAAAAAAGCAATTTATTCTCACTTTGCACTTTCTTTTCCAACTGTGCACACGTTTCCAAAGCAAGCTCATCATTACAGAACAAGCATTTCTTCACAGCAGGCAAACTTTCCTATTTTTAAATTTTGGTTGAGTGTATGATTTGGACCTCTTAACTTCTTTACTTAACTGTTTGAGTGCCTTAGATAGTTCCATACATTGGATCTGTGACAACGTCCATTTGCCCTTCAATGAACTCCACTTAAAAGTACCTATTTTATCGCATCTTTTCTGGAATTCAACAACTGAACTTCTTCATAGTTCTTTCATCTGGTAGGGTAATTTATTTAAAATGATTTGCATATTAGTAGATATGTCAAGCTCTTGTAGATGGTTGTTCTTCCGTTGTGACGTTGCAACATCCTTTTAGAAAGAGGGCGTAAGCTTGTCAAACCTTGGTGTCACCTGGTTTTATTGACAACCTTGAAAGAGCCTTCTTTACATAAGTTGTGGCAATTTTACGCTTGCTGCCAAAATGCTTCTTTTGCCTTTTAGAATCCTTCATTTGGGGCCATATGATGGCCACTCTTTACAAGATCTTGTGGTTGCCCTCTTGAGAACTCCTTCAAATAATATAGACAACCTTCCGAGTTTTGGCACTTAATTGCGATACTGCATTCAAAGTTTTTCATATGCACTTGAATTGAAATGGATCACTACAAAAAACGTGGTAGAGAAGAGAGAGACTGAATTAACAATGCAGCCATTTCATCTTGCCTTCTCATACCTAGGCGTAAGTTACCATTACCTGTATTTCTGTTACCTTTCGGTAACGGGTCGTATCATAATCTGACATTAGGCTCACATCTCTGTCCACTGGGTTCATTTTTGGGGTTTGAGATTTGGCACCACTGTGCCTTAACCTGGCTAGTTTGGGATCATCTGCATCTCGTAACTGAAGCACTGGCTCAGCCCTTGGATATTTTCTTTTTCTGTTGTACTTCCTCAAAACGTGACTCCAAAACGCTAGACACTTTAGATGATTGACTTCGAGTGTAGGATTCTTCAGAGCCTTCTAATGCTCTTGCCTGGTGAACAGCAATTTTTTTTTTTTGTCCAGTTCCAGTTGCTCATTTTGCCTTTTTAGCTGCACTTCCTCTCTCCTTAGCTGCTCCTCCTCCTTCCCTAACTGTTCCTCCCGCAGTTCCTTTGTTATGGAGTCCAGAGGACCCCCAAAACCAGCAGCAATAGATATGCACCATAACACCATAACTACAAAAGTAGTTTTTAATTATATTTGAACAATAAAACAGAATTAAACTTTAACTTATTACTATCAACTTACTTAACCTACTTAATCCCCCCTCTAATACTAAGCGCAGGTGTGTGTACTGTGTACATAGGCTTAGAAAAGTTCTTTGGATCACAGTCCAATCTTCACTGGTTGCAGGCAATTCTTGAACTGTGCACAGAAGTTAGCATTAATAACTTCACCAGGCTTTGGTGCTTGAAAGGAAAATGGTTACCACTCAGGAGGGTTCTTGCTGGTTTTCAGAGAGAGATTCCTTTTCTAGGACATCTGCAACTGATTTCTTCTCAATCAGTCGTGGTGACGAAATTTTCCCCCTTCAGGGCTCTCCAGATGATCCTCTTTCTTTCAGGTCACCTTTCAGACTGCCAGTCGTCTCCTTTGACCAGGCAGTCTTCCAAACATTTGCCAGCTTTGTCCTTCTGCAACTGATTTCTGTCTCCTTTCTCCCTGTTGCACACCCCCCCCCCCTCTGAGAGCAAAACTGTTCTGTCTCCCTGCAAAAATCACATGCTCCCCCCCCCCCCACCCCCAGCAAGCTGTACGTCGATACTTTGTTGCTCTTTTGGAAAAAAAAGCACTCTGCAAAAATTCTTTGTTTTAAAATGTGCGTGTGCAAGTTACAATTTCTCCCAAGCCACCTCTAAATACCCTGTCACACCTTATCCATCCATAGCTGATCCCATCTTCTTCTTATCAGCTCCCCCTGCTCCTCTCAGGCCAATTTGCTTTGAAGCATTTCTTTTTCCACTTCAAGAGCTGCTGCGTCAGCTTGAACCTTTAAACTTGTAGATGCAGCTCTTGAAATGCTGGAGTCTACTCTTCCTTCTCCTGCATTCGGTATTTGCGAGACTATCATTTGGTAGTATTTCATCCTGTATGTCAAACGTCACCTTAATATCTGACTTCGTCTCCACTCTGGATTGCTCACCTTCCTCATCGTCATCTTGTGGTACTCCTTCAGCCATTTCCATGTGGCTGATCTCCATTTCTATCGATGGTTCTTTGCAGTCATTCTGTGGGTTTTGTATTCCTTAACCTTCTGCTTTTCTATTGCCTTGATCAGCCTTGCTTGAAGAACAGCATTGTTCCACTTGAATTTAATCCCTGATGCCATAATTCTTTAAGTTCTTTTAGCTTCATCTCCTTGATACATCGTTGTTCAGAGGCAACATTCAATGGCCTCAGCTGCAGCAGCTGTTTTATTCTCATCCGTCCAGTCGACCGACCCTGGCAGGGACCAAGCGTTCAAAACGATAACTCCCAAACCCAAATTATCTTCAAAGGACAAGCGGTGGTTTCTCCTAACTGTGTTCTAACTTGCAATAAACACACAGAAGGGATCCTTTAGTAAGGCTTCCCACTTCTAATGGCCTTGATGCTACTGTTGCTATTTGTGCCTCCATGAGTTCAAAATGCTCTAAGTCGATCCAGTCCAAATTCCAAATTCAATTTCCAACCTACTGTTGACTTAAAATTCCTTTACTATTGACTAAAATTGTAGTGACAACTTTCCTCGTCTGTCGATTAAAGGACAGAGACTTTGTTCTGATATTTGACTCATTCAAACAAATTTGTATCGAAGTTAAGTTGAGTTATTCAAGGTTTATTAAACAACATAAAACATTGAACATTAAAGGATGGTTAAACCACGATTAAATGATCAATAGTAATTATCGGACTGTCTGTCTTTTCTCCATTTCACTGAACAAGGACTAAAAACTAGACTGCTTATCTCTCTTGCAAGCACTCTATGACCTTCAGAATGGCTGTTGCCAGGAGACACTCAAAGAATATGTAAACAACATCTTGAAAGCCACAAAACAGAATTTGTGTGCATGAAATACATTTTAACCTTTATGGAAATATTAAAGCACTATCCTGCCTACTCATGTATGAAGGAAGTTCTTTTTGGGGTTAAGATGACTTTGTCTTACCAGCATTCATCAGTTTGTTCATTGAAATAGTCGTGCAAAGGATGCAGTCTGCAGCTGAAAGTATTACGATTGCCTTGAGCTTTGATGTATAAAATTGGATGCTGGGCCATTAAGGAGAGCTGGTGCCTGATAGAAGCAACATGGGCTCGACATTTTAGAGGACAAACATTTATTTAAGTCGTGCCTCCATTCTGTGAAGTTTGTGCTACTTCAGTCCATGTTGTGATATGTTATTTCATATGAATATTGGATGGGCAAGGGGTGCAGTTGGTCAGTGTAAGGAATCTCACCTGGAAGAAGCTGGTTGCTTCAGGATAGGCAGGGGCATTTAAAAACCTCTGAGATAGTCCTCAATTCTCCGGCTCAAATCCTAGGTCTTGTGAGTGCCGTCAAGTTTCACACAAACAAGATTAGTTGAAATTTCTACACAATTGTATATCAGGTTGGCCTTCATACATCAGTGTGGCATGCAAATGGAAATCAATGACCCCGAATTTACTTATATATCATATCTGTCATTACCTATTATGCAGTTAAGATATAATAAATAAAAACATAGATAATAAATATTCGCAGTTACCATAATGCAAGAAAACAAAAGATGGTGGTTCAAGAGCCTGACACCCATTGGAGAGAAACTGTTCTTAAAAATGGAGATATTCAACTTTGCAAAAAAATCTTCCTGAAGATAGCTCTGAGGAGGTTGTGACCAGCGTGATGGAAGTCGTTTATGATGTCGATGCATTCTTGGAAAATTTTTGTGATATCATATGAGGAACCTCTTGCTCAAAGCAGCACCAACTTATTGACCACCTCTTTGGGAATCCTCTGTTCATGAGGTGTATTCCCGGGGAGCCATGTCCAAAGCAGTTGTGGCTGAGTATGGCTCGTCAATAGCAACCCTCTTTTTGAAACCTACTTCTACAATATCATGGTGTGCAAGTAATCTAGCCTGGTTGATTGCAGATGACAACACCAGTCTAGAATGCAGCTTAGCACTAGCCTGTAGACAACGATTCTCTTCAATAAGATGAGCTTCTTCTTGGTGTCCATCGGTCATGATCGATCATGGGTATTGCACCCCTGGTTGTCACTGGCTTGTTTAGCAGCGTTGGCTGTGGAGGCCAATTCTAGAAGGGCAGGCTTTGCCACACTTGCTGAAAATACAGGGCCTCATTGAATTGTTGTCCGCTGCCCTCTTCTCTTAGCTCTCCACTCCTCAAGCTGACTCAAGATCACTCTTTCACTTTGCTCTAGGTGTTGATGAAGAATACCTTGCCATTTGTTGTGGTCATCCTCACAGCACTCTGTGTTGCTTAAGGCAGTGGTTCTCAACCTTTTTCTTTCCACTCACATACCACTTTAAGTAATTCCTATGCCATCGGTGCTCTGTGATTAGTAAGGGATTACTTAAGGTGATATGTGAGTGGGAAGAAAAAGTTGAGAACCACTGCTCTGGACCAAATTGTTACTGAAATATTTTGCTTGAGAAAAATTGTCATTCGCCCATTTCCTTTGGAGTTATGAAACCCTGCAAATAATGAGTCAATAAGGTATGATTAAAACTTTTTCTTTCCACCCACATACCACCTTAAGAAATTCCTTACTAATCAATGCCACCTATGGGATTGGGAAGTGGTATGTGAGTGGAAAGAAAGATGTTGAGAACCACTGGAACTTTAAGCCTTTTATGTTGCACTTGTGATAGTCTTTGAGGCAAAGCAGGGGTCTACCAACGTTCCTCTTGGCTATTGCTAGTTCTCCATGAAGGACTTTAAAGTACCAAGACCAAACAAATTGTCCAAAACATTTGGCAGTAAGCTAATAACTCACCCTGAAGAACCATTGACCTGTCCTGACTCACTGAAGGGTCAGTGGTGCTTGATTTTGTTGTCGTAAAACACCTGTTCATTTAAAAATTATCTTGGCTTCTTGTTGGCTCGATTCCAGTTTAGATCTGGAGTGTTAAATCTGCTTCTCTAACTACTGATGCTGCCTAAGCGGCTGAGCTTTCCTGCATTAGCTCTTTTTATATCAGATTTGCAACATCTGTAGTTTTCTTGTTGTTATTTTTCATGCGGCTTTTTTTTTTGCAAAATGAGGCATGCACCTCACATTGTCAGATAGAAAATGGGTGAAGGGGAGACCACTCAGCCCTTCTAGTTTGCATCATCATTCAACCGGATCCTGGCTGATCATGCAATCTCAGCACTCGGTTCCTACTTGCCCGTCGAGCCCCTTTAGCCACGAGGACCACATCCAATTCCCTTTTCAAACTGGCCTCCGTGACTGACTGTGGCAGGGGAGTTCCACAAGTCACAGCTCCGAGTGAACAAGTTTCTCAGCACCTGAGTCCTACAACTATGACTGCCTGTTCTGGATGTCCCCAACATTAAGAACACCCTACCAGCATCTAACCTGTGTAGTCCTGCTGGAATGTTATATGTTTCAAGTTCAAGTTTATTGTTATCATACACTTGTAATATACAACTGGACAAAATGGAGTTCTTTAGTCCTTGGTGTAAATATATGCAAACATAGCACACATATTTGCAAATGATTTATTGCCAGTACTGTAAATATATAATAAATAAATACTGTAAAATAATAGCAGATTCTCGGAGGAATTGTATGAACACTTCATCAGTCATTCAACATTCTCACTGCCCATGGGAAGAAGCTGTTTCTCAGACTGATGATCCTGGCTCTGATACTTCTGTATCTCTTTCCTGATGGGGGTAGCTGGAAGATGCTGTGTGAGAGGTGGAAGGGGTCCTTAATGATTTTGCGCGCCACCTTCAGACAACGATCCTAGTAGATCAGGTCGATGGAGGGGAGGGAGACTCCAATGACCCTCTCTACCACTCTTACTGTCTTATGGACTGACCTCCGATCCATTGCTCTGCAGCAACCGTACCGCACTCTGATGCAGCCGGCCAGGATGCTCTTAGTAGAGCGCCTGTAGAAAGTCGTCAGGATGGTGGCCAGTAGTCCTGTATGCCTCAGTCTTCTCAGGATGTCTGGTTGCTGTTCCACCTTCCTGACAAGTCAGGAGATGTTGTGTGTCCATGATAGGTCAATACTTAAGTCAACTCCAAGGAACCAGGTGCTCTCTAATCTCTCCACTACGGAGTCATTGTGAAACTCCTTTCATTCTTCTAAATTCCAAAGAATACCTAGTCTATCAAATGTTTATTCAGACGTCAGTCCTGTCATCCCAGTAAGCTGCGAGAGGTAAATGAAATATTTGTTTCCTATGTTGGGAAGTAGATGCCAGCATTGAAAGAGTCCCAGCCATAATATGGGTGGTTTTGGAGTACTGGATGAGTTGTAGAAGGCGAATGCATCAGGACATTAGTTAAAGGAAAATGAGTGAGTGTGCAGGTGGATTTTTAATTTTTAGAAAAAAAATTTATACAGTACGGTAACAGGACAATACACACCCCATTAACCTACAACCCCGGTACATTTTGAACGGTGGGTGGAAACCAGAGCCCCTGAAGAAAATCCACGCAGACAATAGGAGAACGTACAAAGTCCTTACAGACAGCGCAGGACTCGAACCCTGGTCTGGTCCCGATCGCTGGTGCTGTCAAGGCATTGCCCTAACTGCTACACCAACCGTGTTGGCACATGTAGAATGAGCTGAGACTTGGAAGGGACATTTTGATGGGAGTTTGCATGCAAAGAATCTGGGCCAAGAATGTTGCTCCCTATGAATTGACACTGAAGTAGATTTTACATGAACCTACATTTGTGTGAATGTCTCTTGCCATTTACAGACCTTGCGAATGAAAACAAAAAATTTGAAGGGAATGATATTCATTCGGATATCAGTCCGAGCATGATGAGATACAGGAACAATTTACTTTCCTGCAAGAACCAGGCTGTATATTATCAATCACATATAACAAGTGAGCTTTTGAGAATATTCTATCAAATATGCCACCAAGCATGCCACTTCAGGTTTTGCGTTTCTTAGAGCTAAATGCTTGTGTGCAGTGCCAGATGTACTGTCTGACAACAAAGCCAAGAGCTATCAATCTTTCAAGAACTTTAATTTGTGGCTGACTTTAATTTGGTGAGTGAAAGTATGTCATAAATATCCACTGCTGCAGTAAAATTCTGTAATGTGTTCTTAGGAGTATAGAAAATTAATATTCCACTTAAAATTATCAGTCAATCGTATCCTCTGAACAATTGATGAAAGGGAATTGAGTGAAAAGGAGTTTAATAAAGTATAATGGAAGAACATTTGTTGGAAGGGACAAAACTCTCTGTGCATTACCAGCTGGCTGTGTCCTGCTTAATAAATGCTGACGCTGCTGCGTTTGCCTGTGACCCACGTGACCAACACTGTGTCTCTTTCAGGTGCAATAATATCAGGAATAATAGGCCTCTTTACTCCAGCATCATTAGTCTTTCTGGCACCGCTGCCAAATCAGTCAGCATCTTTGCCGTATCCTGCCAGAGGCTCTTTCTTTGCAGCTGAACTCTCTTTCTTTTTCGCTACTGTGACTTTTACCACTACCTCAAGCTAACTCGTGTTTAGTTTCGCTGATCCCATGGCCTTGGAACAGTGTGGCTCACTTTTTAAGAAAAGCAGTTTTGGCCCTTGTTTAAGGTGATCTTTGTTCAGAAGGTTAAATCTTTGTAATTGCTGTCACATTTATGCATCACACTAAGGCTATCTATGTTGCTATATGTTGGCCCATCACTATAAATTTCTATCTGTCAGAACTATACCCTCTGAATAATCAGAACGAGTCATGAAATTCAGTTTTTTGCAGCAGTATGAGAGTGAAAATATCCAAATTATAACCATCTTACAACATCACTATATATTTACAAATAACATCAGTGCACAAAAAGTAAGGCCGTGCCTTGGGTTCATTGACTCTTCGGGAATCTGATGGAAGCGGGGAAGAAGCTGTCCTTGTGCTGTTGAGTGCTCGTCTTTAGGCTCCTATACCTTTCCCCGATGGTAGCAGAGTGAAGAGGCCATGGCCTGGATGGTGGTGGGGTCTTTGAGGATAGAGGCCACTTTTTTAAGACACCGCTTGGTGTAAATTTCCTTGATGGAGTGAAGTCTGGTGCCTGTGATGTCACAGGCCAAGTGACCAACCCTCTAGAATTTATTCTGGTCCTGAGAGTTGGCGCCTCCATAGCAGGCAGTGAGGCAACCAGCTACAATGCTCTCCTTGGTACACCTGTAGAAGTTTATGAGAGTCTTTGATGACATACTGAATCTCCTCAGACATCTCACAAACTTGGCTGGTTGGGCACGGAGAGAAATAGTCAGTCAATGTTTTGGCTAGGGAGCCTTTATTGAGATTTTATCAGGACTTCAGAGCTATGAATTGCCTCAGGCTATTTTCTGCCATCCATATATCTTGTGTGATTGTTGCATTCATACTGTAGTGTTCTCAATGGTGCAAAATCAGAATGCAACTTATTAGAAATCGAGTAGGAGTGGGTGAACAAAGGCCAGACATAGTAAATAAATGTTGTTTATGAGAGGGAGAACCTAACCAACTTAAAAGCTTCAAAAGATTTGAAATGTTATTGTTACTGAGCACTATTAAATTTGAACTGGAGGTGAAAAAGCAAATTTCATTATGCGGTATTGTGGCTGCCTGTGCCCAACATTGCCTACTGCAGGGGACAACCCATTGTACCTGCAGGGAGATAACTGGCTCCACCTACTCCCTGCCAATCACTGGCCCCACATAAAGGCTCACGCAAGAGCAGAGCACACGGAGCCAGAGAGGATACAGAACCTGGTGTGCAAGCTAATTAAAGCCTGTAGTACAACTTTTCTTGTATGTACTTGTTTGTTCACACTACAGCTCACCACAGGCACGTCATCACTTATAGGGTGTGCCAGAAAAAAACTATTTTGAGGGAAGGGTCAGTGATGATGAAACCAAGAAATTTTAAGAGAGAAATTTAGATTGAGGCAACCAAATCGTCCCCCAGGTTCTGAAAATAAATAGGTAGTACTGGTGTGGTAATCATTGGTCTCCACGTGACTTAAGGTACGGAGAGAAGGATGAGGTTACAGCTAAGTTAAGTAGCAAGGAATGGGAAATGACAGGCATGGTAGATTGCTGTGGTCATTTCTGGTCTTCGCGTGGCTATGTCAACTGTCAGAGGAGCAAGGGCCAAAATAATTTTGATAAATTTAAAACAAAAGCTGTGATACAGAGAGAGAGAGGGGGAGAGGAGAGAGGGAGGGAGAGAGAGAGGAGAGGAAGAGAGGGACAGAGAGAGAGAGAGATAGAATAAAAAGGGGAAAACCTGAATGGTCATGGTCACAGACGTTTTTCCATATGTCCTTTCTTGGAACATGGCCGCTGTGTGTTGTCAACCATGAACGAGAATTTGCCTGGTCTGAATAAGATATTAACCTTCGAGTAATGCACATGTTAAACCAGCAACTATTGCTGTCTGCAGTTGGAAGAGTTTTTGAAATTGTCTAAGAAGGAAATAATATGATTCAAGAGATAATGAGCCAACTTCAACAACTGGAGCCTGCTCATTCTAAATAAAGCCTTGCTGATGTCCACTTGTCCTGGCTAGTTATGGAAATGCATTCCCTTCAATGCAACTTTCCATTCCAATTGTTTCAAGTGAGCCAAACAAGGCTCCTGCATTGCGGGCTCAGTAAAGTTGAACTTCCATCGGTGACATGATCAGTGATCAATTTTTATTTTAGCCAAAGACCTGCAGCCAAAGGTTTTCTAGCTTTGTGCTTCATGTTAATGTGCAGCTGGGACCAGAAAAGGTGGCCTAATATTGAGCCAGTGGAATGAAAGGTAGGAGGTTTGAATGGGATGGCTGATAACAATGGACAACAAAGATTTTGCTTCCTGGACACTTCCGGGTGAGTTTTATGTATTTGAAGCTGTTCATCATGAAAATCACCTTTAAAATTTCCTATCACATGCCAACATATTTTTGTGCTTTCCTGTCATAGTTCGTCGACTAGAATATTGCCCACAAATCAAGCATGCCTTAGCAGGTGTTGACTGAGGCCTGGCTATGTTAAAGATGTTTTTGAGAATTTTCTTGCAACAACAAAGCATCAAACTGCATCCAGCTGATTGACAACATGCTTCAAGCATTCAACCGGCTGATCTTGGAGCAGTCAGTGACGAAAATGGTGAAAGGATTCACCAGGACATTGCAACCATGGAAAGGCGGTATCAGGGCAACTGCAAACCATCAGTGCTGGCCAACTATTGTTGGACACTGACATGAGAGCCACCAGATGCTGAGTACAAACAAAAATCAGTGGCAAAACATTTTTAGGTCGGTTGAACTAATGCAATGTGTCATTATGCGATTAAACATGCTAAATTCAATAAAAAGTTAATTTAATGTTTCTCCAACTTCATGTATCATACAGCAAATCTTAAATTATTCAGCTTGAAGTTGTCTATCATAATCCCCAATTTTTTTCTGGAAGCAAACCTTTTGATAACACTTGTTGTCCAGTGTAACCTGATTTATACTGTGCCTTAAAGTTTAATTTATTTTTTGTTACAGATGCATCCGAAGTTGATGTTGGGTGGAAACCACTTTGGTTTATTTTATAGCCAAATATTTTGGTGAAAGGTGAAACTCAATGCTGAATGTCTGCTCTTCTAGAGTTGTGCTGACTGGTGCAAGGCGACGTGTTTTAAGATGTCTCTGTGACCTTGCAACAGCATTTAACGATCGCCAGATCAACACAGGAGGTCTTGATGGAGGACACCTTGAGCAGACATGACACCTTGTTGTCACACTGAGAAAGGAGTCCATGTGTCATGCCTGTCCTCCTGGTTCCCATCTTCTGAAATACTCACTGTTTTTCTGCATAGGTCCAACATGGATGCCTAACTACTGAGCCCTCCCATTCTCTTGGTTAGTCCTGTAAGATATTAGAAATCTGAAGTGAATTGTCATCTACAGTGAGTAAAACCCTTGGTCTTCGGGGACATCTGCGAGGATTAGTCGATGCAAGCTATGCAAATTTTCCTGTGGTTGTAAACTAATGTTGATGGTAAGGAGTCACTCTTGCAATGCCTAACTAATACACCGGTATTAAGAATAAACAGGTTTAACAGACAAAAGACAGGGCCAAATGTAGAGTAATTTGAAAAAAAAACTCAATATTGTAGTCCTTAATTATGTAAAGTTCACTTTAATCAGGTAATTCCAGTAACTTTCAAACTTTGTATAAATACGAAATCAGGTTGCTGGCCTGACTCATCAAGATTCCTGGGGTTCTGGGATCCTGGCATCTCGAGGGAGATTGCAGCAGGTTCTTCCAGGTGACACAGTGGAGATCCAGTCAGTCCCAGCACCAGAAACCTGTGTTCAATCCTGACTTTGAATGCTGTCTGCGTGGAGTTTGCATGATCTCCCTTGCTGTTTGTACTTTGGTTTCTGACCACATCTACTGACTGGTGGGATAATTTGGCTGCTGTAAATTAATGTGGGTGAGGGATAGAAACAGAGAGGAGTTGATGAGAATAAGGAGAATGGATTAGTATAAATGTGGTCAGCATTGATTTGGTGGGCTGAAGGGTCTGTTTCTGTGCTTTATCTCTCTCTGACTCTTTATATACCTTACAAAATGCCAAAGAGAGCAAGAGTTATTTTCTTAGTGCCTCCAGCTCACCTGCTCCTCTGGGATCAGATAATCTCCTTATTAAGCTTTACCCTGTAAAAATCTTCTTCACGATAATGGATTGAGCCTCACAGCACTCGGGCCGTCAACTCCCTCCAGAGTCAGGAGGTGGATCCAGAGTGATCTGTGCCCAGCTGAGACCCCAACTTTGAAATCCCATCCTTGCACTGAATGTCGCAAAATCAAGGAGCTGATTGTTGACTTCAGGAAGGGAAAACCAGAGGTATACGATTCAGTGATCACTGGGGGGCAGGTTCAGAGGTGGAGAAGGTGAGCAGATTTAAGATCTTGGGAGTCACTGTCTCGGAGGATCGTTCCTGGATACCAAACACCAATGGCATTGTGAAGACAGCTCATCCGCACCTCTACTTCTTCAGGAGTTTGCGGAGATTTGGTGCGACATCGGAATCCCTGACAGATTTCCACAGACGCGAGGTGGAAAATGTGCTGATCGGCTGCGTCCCGGTTGGTATGGGGGCACCAATATGCCCGAGTGTAGAGCCTTGCAAAAGATAGTGGACACAGCCCAGTACACCACAGGCAAAACCCTCCCCACTAGAGAGCATCTACAGGGAACGTCGGAGAGCAGCAGC
This sequence comes from Narcine bancroftii, assembly GCF_036971445.1. Taxonomy (NCBI): domain Eukaryota; kingdom Metazoa; phylum Chordata; class Chondrichthyes; order Torpediniformes; family Narcinidae; genus Narcine; species Narcine bancroftii. The sequence continues at coordinate 167,663,108 of NC_091470.1, forward strand.
AATCATCTATTCATGCAGAAGAAATCATCTGTGCATCACCACCCAGTCCACGTCCTGTTCTCGCTGCTGCCATCAGGAAAGAGGTACAGGTGCCACAAAACTCGCACCACCAGGTTCAGGAATAGCTGCTACCCCTCCACCATCAGACTCCTCAATGAAGTTGCCAAAGCCAACCTTCTCGTTCACATTGTCTTACACCCCAGCTTGTATTGAGCTTGTGACAAGTTGTAAAGAGATATGAATACATTGGGCAGCAAACTGGAGTCCCATAATAGCCATTCCATGGCAAATTGTCAAGCATTTGCCTGTGGATGCTCCATGAGAAAATTACACAGCCAATGGTGGTACAGTTAACATCGCCATTAGTGTGATGCAGTTACATTGCCAGAGTCCTGGGGTTTGAATCCCACACTCTCAGTAAGGAGTTTGTACAGTATAACTCTGATTACCCAAAATGGTTGGCACCGGCCCCATTTTGGATAAGCATTTCTTTTTTCGGAGAACTGCAGGCCAATAGCAACAGCAAATCACATGTAACATTGTTTAGACAACAACAGACAACAAGGTAAGGCTTTTAAAGCATTAAAATAAAGATTAATTCTCACCCAAAAAAATGCTGGCTGCTGCCAATGCCCACTGAAGCCCCACTTGTGCCAGGAGGCCGAGGGTCCTGCTACTGCCTGGGAGCTTGACGTCCCCCGCTGCCACCATGAGCCTGAGGTTCACTGCTGCCAGATCTGGGAGCCTGAGGCCCGCTGCTTCCAGCCCCGGGAGCCTGAGGTCCGCTGCTGCCGGCCACCGGGAGCCCGACATTCCTAGTCAGTTTGGCCTCGAACATATTTTGGATAACAGGATTTTGGAGAATCCGATCTGGGATCATTGAAGTTGTGCTATATGTCCTCGCCATGGGTGCTCCAGTTTTCTCCCACCCTTCAAAAGGTGCTAGGTTGGAGGTCAGTTGGGGGTAATTGGGCAGCATGGGCTCATGGGCCAAAGGGCCTGTATGTCCAAATTCTTTTAAAAATTTTAATGAAAGAACATAGAAATAGTCGGAGCAAACCCTTTGACCTTCCCAGCATGTTCTGCCCTTCATCAGGATGATGGCAGGTTTTCCATTCTTCTGTACTATCCCCATGTCCTTTATTTGCCTTAAAATCCAAGACTTGATTGACATCTGTAAAACACGAAACACAGCAGGCACTACGAATGAAGTAAAATCACAGTGCGGGAGAAATCCAGCTGGTTAAACAGTCTACTTGAAGCACTCGCCAGAAACGTTGGTTGTGTATCTTTCTCTTTGCTACATGAAGTGCACTGTTTGACGTACTGAGCTTCTCCAGCATCAGGTTTTCACCCTATCAGCATCTGTTTTGAATGAACTCAATGACTGAACCTCCACAGGTGTGTGGTAGAGATTCTTCATCCTCGACACAAAGAAATGTCTCCTCAACTCCTCAACACACTATTCTGAGGCTGGGACACCAGGTTTGCGACACCCCAATTGGAGAAAACCAACCTGTAAGAATTGTACAAGCTTGAATAAGATCCTCTTCCACTCATTTATACATGAGTGAATGCAGGCCAAACCACTTATTTTTTTCATACGGCAAATCTGCCAAGTTTGAAACCAGACCGATGAATCTTTAATGATAAATGTTTGCTTTTTTTAAGGTAAAGAGACCAAAACGGAAAACATTACTGCAGGTGCAGTCTCGCCATGGTCCTATTTCATTGAAATAAGACATCTGCGCATAAACGTTCCCATAATAAAAGCTAACGTACTATTTATATTTCTAATTTCTCATTGCACCTGTTTGTTTGAATTGATTTGTAACACCAGATTTCTTTAAGCATTGCCAGATCTCTCACCTTGCAAGAAATATCATTTCTTTTTGTCATTTTCTGCCATACTGCAGAGGTCATCTCAGGAGGAAAAGCAAGCAAGGGCTTGGGACAGAGAGACTGGCAAAGTCAGGGGGGTGGGTGGGGGGGGGGGGGGGTTGGGGGTGGGGGAGGAAGGGGGAGAGGTTTGTCAGGGAAAGTTTGTCAGGCATCTGAAGGTTGGCACTAATTAAAGTCAGAGTCCGAGTTGATTGGGTGGTGGGGATGAGAGGGAAGTTCAGTGCAAGGATTGACAGTGCAAGAAAGGATGTTGAAAGCTTGTAAGATTTTCTCAACCTACTGTGGGAAGAAGACATTTTCCAGGAAATTTATACTGCCAGATGTTCCTTGCAATAACATCCACTGCTTGGCACTCACTGAAATAAAAACATTGCTCTATTTTTCATCTTGCACCGTGTTATGTGCAAGTCAACTTAACAGATGCTGGTCTGTACACAGTGTTAAACCAAAGAATCCAGCACAAGATCGAAATAAGACATCTGTGCCATTGATCACTGCAATTCTGAGGACTGTAAAATTTCCGTTATCCAAGCATTCAAGCAACAAAAACAACCATAGAAAATAAATAGGGAAAAAAATATGAAAGTTTAAAATTGGCACCCCCCTAATGGTTAGTTCGCCAATCACATGACATGCAATCTCAAGCAACAGGAAAATTCACTTATCCAGCACCTACCAATCCCCATTGGTGGCGGATACTGGTGGGTTTCCTGGTACAAAGGACAAAGAATAACATCCCAACATTCCACCGGAAGCCAGAGCTTGGTGGGGAAGTTAGCTACAAGCTGACAAGGTCAACGCCCGAGCAAAAAGAGGAAAGGTAGCAATAGTAAATGCAAATTCAGTATCATAAACATCTCAGCAGGAATTGGCTCCAGGAAGCACAAATGTGCCACTTGACATTACATCTTTAAAAAATGATTTTAAATGAATTTTTCTGGATTTTTTTTCCTTTAACATCCCGAATTCTCCCCTGTAAACCTATTTCTTTACCGTGTTTTATGATAAATTGGTGACTTTTACAATTTTAACATTCTTTTCCTTTGAGGATAAAAACCATAGAACTCCATCTGCCTCCATGTTCTCTGAAATGAAGGCATGCACAATTGCTGCTTCTGCTTTTTCTTCAGTTCCTGGGGACATTGGAACAACAAATTCCCCATTCTGTCGCATCGACATGCTTACGGCTCAGGAGAATCTTCAGCAGGCTGTCCGCACTGCCAATTACTTTTGCTGATTAGCTTGATTAGATCCTCTTAAAGACAACTGTATATAGCTGCCTGAGAAGATTAAATACTCTGGGGATACAGATGGTGAAATGTTTGATGTAACAAGATCATTCACGACACTGTTCAGACTCCTTATGTGTCACGTGTGGAAAGGAACAAGACAATTGAGTAAATCAGGCCTAGGAGTTTTATTTGTTAATCTTCTTGGGAAGATTATGTTTTTGACCATGTGCATGAACTTGCATTGAGACATATTTTAATCTTCATTTTCATGTCTTGCCCCAGTTTTTGCCCAGGTGTCAGCCCCAATTCCTGGTGTTTGAGTGGGAATGTCTTACTTGCCCAAGTATTTAGATAAATCTTATGGAGGCTTTTAAACATTTGAGTTCCAAATTTACGAATTATTAACATGGCACCACAGCTGGAAAATTGTGACATTTGCACACGGATATATGAAATCCGCCAATCTGACGGGCCAAAATTCAACAGTTCTGCATCAATTCAAGTCACAGGCCAGATTGCGAGATGCAGGAAAATCGAAGAGTTCATGCAATGGCCGTGATGATAAAAACAGATTTTCTATTTCCAGATCGATGGTCAATGGCCTGAAATGTTAATGTTATTTCTCTCCGCAGATGCTGCCTGAACTGCTAAATATTCCTTTTTTTAAAAAAAAATTAGATATACAGCATAGTATCAGGCTCTTCCCACCCATGACCCTGTGCTGCTCAAATGCACCCGATTAACCTATTATCCCCATGCATTTTGACGGGACCACCCAGGGGAAATCCATGCAGACACGGGGAGAACGATCAGTACCAGATTTAAACCCGGGTCACTGGCGCTGTAATAGTTTTGCGTCAATTGCTGCGCTAACTGTGCCATTCCTGCACTTTCCGATTTTATTTCAAATCTCCACCACCTGCAGCTTTGTTATTTTCTGTGATTTGGTGGGATGCAGAGAGATTTCAGGTATCAAGGCAACATGGATGGATTGAGTGGTGTGTCATTATGAGAACATTATCTATTACCTTCTATTAGCCGAGGTCAGTCTCATGTTGCCTGCTGGTAGGAGGAGTGTAACAATTAAACTGAAACATTGAAATCCTTGAAGGCAGGAAATGTTCAGTGATTCCCGAATAACCAGATTTCCTACAGATTTTGAATGGAAATCAGGTAAATCTTATAACTGAATGATTAAAAGTTCTGACACATTTTCTTCCCTCAAAGTCATATCAGCCAACCTCCTTTTCAGTACAAATCATTTCAAATTTAAAGTTTTGTTTCATTACAGAGCAAAACCCTTCCTGTGCCTTTAGCTTTTCATTTTTGTTTCTGAATGAATCCCATGAGTTTTCACTTACTCGGATAAATAAGTCACTTATTTAGAAAGTAGTTAAAAGTAGTTAAAAGTATGGACCTTGACATGGTATAATCGTCACTTAGATCATATCAAAACAATGTAATAATGAGAGATGCTCCATTTTTCTTTCAATATTTTTATTGAATTTAATACCAAAAGGTGCAAACCAGTAAAATGATATAAACAGTTACACAGAATAAATAAACCTTACTGTATAATGAAACATACATAAATTGGAGATCAAAACTATAATCCTTTTCTTCTTAAAATATTTTAAATCTTATCTAAAACATTAAGTTCAGGATGAGGGATAACCCTTAAGTGTATAAGTGTAAAGAGGTGTTAATGAGGCTCTATGGGCAACCTACTTTAGAGTTCTGTGTGCAGTTTTGAGCCTCTTATGTTGGAGAGAGAACAGAGAAGATTTACCTGGATGATTCCTGGAATGTCAGGGCTAACATATGAGGAACGTTTAGCCCTGACATTTAGCAGCTCTTGGACTGTATTCATTGGAGTTTAGAAGAAGGAGAGGGGATCTCATCGAAACATTCTGAATACTGAAAGGATTGGTCAGAGTGGATGTGAATGAGATGATTCCCTTGGTTGGAGAATCCAGGTCAAAAGGGCACAATTAGAAGGTACCCATTTAAAACAGAGATGATGAGAAATTTCTTTAACTGAGGGTCATGGATTTGTAGAATTCATTGCCACATAGAGCTGTGAAGGCCCAATTATTGTGGGAGTTTAAGGGGGAATACTGCTGGGTATCTAATTAGGCAGGGTTTCAAGGGATATGGGGAAAATGACTGAATTTGGAACGAGATGTGAGAACAATTTAGCCCAGGGAGAAGACTCAATGGGCCGAATGGCCTGTTCCTTTATCTTGTGATCTTGTGATTAAACATTTCACTTACACAATATTCCAGTTATATTTAAGAAATTTTCTCAAAATGTGAACTGAATTCCAAACTCTAAACCACAGTCTTCATGACGTATCAAAACTTAATAATGAAAAGGAAAAAAAAAAAATCCAGGGTTAAAAAGAAACGAGGAAAAAAGAAAGAATAGAAACGGAATTAGAAAATATAATTTATTTTCTTGCAAGTTATATAAAAATACCCTTATTAAGAAAAATTGAATTTATAATTCTCAGGCATTCTCTTCATATTCTGCAATATAATCAATGTTTATAATTCTCAATTAAATAAACATTTATCTAATTTAGGATCAAAAAAGAAGGTAAGACCCTTTTACTCAAATTCCTACTTCTACGCAAGGTTAACTAAAATTAAAAACATATACATGGGGATCGAGAATGACAACCAGAAACAAGTAAACTCAAATACTTTATCTTACTCAAAATGCAGATGAATTCCAAAATAGGTCGAATCTCTCGGGAGTAGCTAACATGGAATATATTTAAGAGATGTTCTTACTTGGCTCTTCTCATTCAATGCCCATTCACAACATCTAACCAAATACCAACCTTCCTTCCAGAAGGATGAATCTATTCACCATCACCCTCCATATTAAGGGACCACATCATACATGTATTCACAGCCATATGATTTCCAGTCTGGCCCCTTGACACTTTGAATTTTCTGACATCATACAGTCCCATTTAACCTTCCTGTACCAATGCAGTTGGAGTATTAAAAATTGTCTCAGCAATTTCACCAAAAGCAATTAGTTTATTCTAAAAATCCATCTGGTTCACTATTTTTGTTCCAAAAATAAATTATTTACAAAAAAACAAAAAAAGTATTTTTACCCTCTTAGCATCACATCCATACATTACCATCCAAATGCATTGTTACAATTGTTTTCTATTTAATACCATTGCCACCACTATGGCATCTTGTAGTTACTCCTCCCTCAGACTCAGCTCCTCAATTGCTGGGAACAGTAAAAAGTAGCAAGCCATACCTTGTCTTGCGACCGGGTTACATTCTGGAAATGGGGATGTAAATCAATTTGGGCATAAGTCGATCATTATAGACGAGTTTGTCAAATGTGTTCAGCAAAGTTTTCTAGGTCAATATATAGAGGATCCAACCAGTGAGGGTCAATACTGGTACTGGATCTCCGATTAGGGAATGATGCAGGACAAGTGACAAAAGTATATGTCAGGGAACATTTTGGGTCCATAGAACAATTAGAGCATAGAAACAGGCACCTAGACCCCTCTAGTCCATAGTTTTCCTAGTCCCACTGACCTGCACCCTCCCCATAGCCCTCCATACCTCTTCCATCCATATATATGTCCAATTTCTTCTAAAATGTTATAATTGTGCCCGCAATCACCACTTCAGCTGAAAGCTCATTCCACACTCCCACTGCTTTGTGTGAAGAAGTCTGCATCATGTTCCCCCTAAACTTTTCCCCTTTCTCCCTTAACCCATGTCCTCCAGAGTATCTCACCTATCATCAGTGGAAAAAGTGTATCAACAATCTACTCTTCTATCCCCCTCATAATTTTAAATCACTCTATCAAATCTCCCCTCATTCTTCTTCACTCCAGGGAATAAAGTCCTAACCTGTTTTACCTTTCCCTGTAACTCAGTTCCAGGCAACATCTTAGTAAATCTTCTCTGCAGTCCTTCCATCTTATTGATATCTTTCCTGTAGTTAGGTGACAAAATCTGCACACAATACCCCAAATATGGCCTCACCAATGACCTATGCAACTTTACCATAACATCCCGACTCCCGTACTCAATACTTTGATTTATGAAGGTCAATATGCCAAAAGCTCTCTTTTCAACCCTATCTACCTGTGATGCCACTTTCAGGGAATTATATATCTGCATTCCTAGATTCCTCCATTCTACCCCATACCTCAGTGCCCGACCATTTACCGTGTGTGTCCTTCCAAACTGCAACATCTCACAATTGTCTGCATTAAAATCCATCTGCCATTTTTCATTTCATTTTACCAGCTAGTCCAAATTCATTTACAAACTTTAAAAACCTTCTTCTGTATCCACAACACCTCCAATTTTAATGTCATCTGCAATCCTGGTGATCCAATTTATCACATTATCATCCAGATAATTGATATAGGTGACAAACAACAATAGCCCCAGTTCCAATCTCTGAGGCACACTGCTGGTCTCCAATCTGAGAAGCAATCGTTTGCCACTACTTGCTGGCTTCTCCCATCTAGCCATTGTCAAATTCAGTTCATTATTTTACCACGAACACCCAGCGTGGATCCTTGTCAAAAGCCTTACTAAAATCCATGTAGACAACATCCAGAGCCTTTCCTTTATCAATGTTCCTAGTAACCTCCTCAAAGAAATCTATAAAATTGGTTAAATATAACCTACCATGCACTTAGCCATGTTGTTTATCCCAAATCAATTCCTGGATATTCAACTAATTGTGTATCTGATTTCTTAGAACAACTTGCAATAATTTACCTTCAATTTATGTAAGGTTCACCCACCTATAATTTCCATGGTTATATTTGGAACCTTTCTTAAACAATGAAACAACATAAAGCAACCCTGCAAAATGGTTAAGGACATTTTAAATATTTCTGCCGGAGCCACAGCAATTTCAACACTCGCCTCCCTCAAGGTCTGATGGAATATCTTGTCAGGCTTTGGGGATTTATCCACCTTTATTTGCTTTAAGACAGCAAGTACTTCCTCCTCTTTAATCTATATAGGTTCCATGACCTTGATGCTTGTTTTACATACTTCCCATGACTCTGAGCCCATTTCCTGAGTGAATTCTGGTGAAATTAAAACATTTATTTCCTCCAGAGAGTATAAAGTCAAATACAGTAAGAAGAAAAAAAGTTCAAAAAACCTACATTGTCTCCATTAGGGATATAAATATTAGCAAAAACTACCATTTTATTATACAATTTCCCAGAAGCAGTGACATAGCAACCATTTGTATCTGATGTGATGATGTGATGAACAAAATGAATTATTTTGATTAATATGAATTGAGAAGTCTGAAAAGAGAAATGAAAATGCTGCCCCCTCCACCTTGTCATGTGGTAGGAATTATCACAACTATGAACGTACATTTCTTATAAAAATACAATGGTAGCTTTAAATTGATTAATATGTGAAAGCACCTTTCTTCCCTTAACTGGGTGATTCATACCTTTGATGTTCCAACTAAGGAAATTAATAGAATTATCCATATTTTTTCATAAATAATGCAAATTAATTAGCATAAATAATATCCAGACTCCAGGTGTCAGCCTAAAGGCAGAAATATGAAACCAGAGATAAATTGTAAATAACCATTACAAGGTCAAATATGTGCAGATTCCTAAAGCCATAACAACCTTGAGAAAAATAAAACCCTCCCTCCAACCCCAAAGCCAGACAGCTGCTAAAGATATCAACAGCAAGCTCATCAAAACCATCCATTTGCACCCAAATAAATCTTCCTGCTGGACATGATATCTCTAGCTCCATTTCTATTAATGTAAAAATAATCAGCTCTTTGAAACAATACTTAATTCTATTATAAATAGCAATAAAAAAAGGATTTATTTTTAAGCTGTGGTTCTCAACCTTTTTCTTTATATTCACAGACTACTTTAAGTAATCCCTGTGCCATCGGTGCTCTGAGATTAGTAAAGGATGGCTTAAGGAGGTATGCGAATGGGAAGGGAAGGTTGAGAATCACTGCTCCAGACCTAATTGTTTGAGAAAAAATTGTCATTGGCCTATTTCCTTTGGAGTTATGAAACTGTGCACATAATGGGTCAATGAGGTATGATTAAAATAGTGATTTTTAAACTTTTAAAAAAACTTTTTAAAACGAGTGCAGTTACTTCCTGTGTCTGTCACAAAGTGTAACACAGACACACGTGGGATACAGCAAGGAAGGCTTGGAACCATTGCCTCTGTTCCTTTTAGATTTTTGAAGATGAACTTTGTTTAGATGATATAATTGTATCAAGTGAATCAACAGCTACTTGGGAATGAAAATTGGTATAGATTGAAAAGAGATATAAAAATTTAGGTTACATATTCATTTTAATAGAATTAATATGACTGATAAGAGATATAGAAAGGGGTGACCATTATGTTAAAAATCTTTTCACATGCTTTAATAATAAGAACATTTATTTAAAAAGATACTTAAGATTCTCTGTTTGGAAAATATTTTAAAAAATCTTTCTAAATTAGGTCACTCCCAACACATATGAATCAATGAAGCTTATTTATTTTTCAAATATATTCCAAACTTTATCAGCAATCCTTAAAATCAAATTAGAACCATGCCCTTTAATTCCCTTATTTTTTTTTCTTTAAAAAAGGACACTTATTTGACTTCAAATCAAAAGATAATTTTAGCTTTTACTTTGCTGATAGCCAGACGAGCAATTCTACTGAAGTGGAAGGATAACTCTTCACCTACTCATATCATACATGATATTATGTCTTATTTAAGTTTGTAAAAAAAAAATCAGTTATAATATTAAAGATAGAAAGTTTGAATTTGACCATAGGTGAGGCCCGTTTATGGATTATTATCACAATTTTAAGATTTAGGGGTATGGATGCTCTGGAGATTTCCTGTCTACTCTCCAAAGGTCATTACTTGATTCAAATCTTTCTAATTTATACAAGTTAACCTTGTTTAGTGGGAGCGGGTAGATTAACTAGGTTTTTTTTAATTTTATTTTCTTTGTCTTTTTCCTTTTCTTAAATAATCATTAGATAAAGATAAAGATGGGTTTAAATATGGATTATTATGGATATATCACAGAATAAGACCAAAATACCCTATAAATATATATATAAACACATATACACACATAAAGGAATCAAATTGTATTGTATCTTTTATTATATGTGCTATTATGTTTTTAATTTACAATGTCTTGATGATATGTACAAGATATGATCTGTTTTATGTAACCAATTAGAACATAGGGTTTTTATATTAAATTTTAAAAAAAAAATTCTTTATGACTGTAATATCAAGATAATTAAATTGATTGTTCACAATCTTAAAAGGAAGATTTCTGTCCACCAGTGCAGGTGTATTCAAAGGGAAAAGTTCACTTTTATGCAGATTTAATCTATATCCAGAAAACTAATTAAATTGAGAAAGTATTGACAGTATGGAGGGTAAGGAAGTGTCAGGGCTTGATAAGAAAAGCAGAAAATCATCCTCATGAAGGGAAACTTTATGTTCAATTCCCTGAAATATATCCATACTCTCAAAATGCAATTGCTAACGGCTCTATAGCCTAATCAAAGAGTAATGGACTTAGTGGACACCGTTGACAGGTTCCCCATTGGAGATTGAAAGGTTGTGACTGTTGAAAATTAGTGAGAATTGAAGCCGTAGGGCATGAATACAATAATTTAATCCATGTAATAAAACATGGTCCAAAATTGAATTTTGCTAAGATTGTAAATAAATACATCAATGCAACTCGATCAAAATGTGTTCTCTGTATCAAGGGAAAGAGTACATTCAGAAGCCTGGAAGGTAAATACAAAATATCCAATAAGCAATGTATATTAAAATAAGACTAATGGTTTTTAATAAAACCAGTTTGAGTCTTCAGAAATGATAGATGGTAAGATATTCTTCAATCTACAGGCCATATTTTTAGCCAAAATGTTTACATCAACATTTAACAAAGAAATTGGCCTGTAGGCGGAGCACTCAGTTGAATCTTTACCTTTCTTTACTATGAGAGATATACACACTTCATTAAATGTTGCCAGGAGTTTACCCTGGCTAAATGAAGCAGATAACACAGAACTTGAGGTGAAAGCAATTGAGAAAATTATTTGAAAAACTCCACAGGAAAACCATCAGGTCCTGGAGCTCTTTTAGAATGCACTAAAGAAATAGCAGCAGCTATTTCCTCTCTTGTGATATAGGCTCATCTAGTCTTGTTTTGTCATCTTAAGAAATCGTGGGAATATTTAAGCAATCCAGGAAACTCTTCATTGAACTGCTTTCATTGTGAATTCAGTTGAATAAAATCGGCAACAAAATTTCCAGAATGTATCATTTATGTTAGAATGATCTGTAATAATGTTAGCAGCCTCCTTTCAAATCTTAGTAATTTACAGCTTGGCTTCAAAACCTCTCAACTGATTAGCTAAAAGCTTACCAGATTTGTCACCATGGATATAAAAGTGACAATTTCACTTCAACAGTTGGCATTCAATCAGATACATTGAAAGGAAATCAAATCTAGTTTGAAGTTAAACTTGTGTTGTATATAAATCAGAATTTTTAATTTGGGCATATTGTTGATGTATTTGTTTAATTTGATTAACTAATTCTAATCTTTCTTGGCCTTCCTTTTTATATTCATTGTATAAGCAATAATTCCTTCCCCCCTCAGAAAACTTTCAAAGCATCCCAAACAATCAAACGAGAAATTTCTGATGAAGTATTTGTATCATAGAAAAAAGTTATCTGCTCCTCCATAAATTTCACCAAGTCCTTATCTGATAATAAACTTTAATTGAAATGCCAATGTCTTTTTATATTTGAGGGAGGCCAGGAAGAGTCATAGATAATGCAACAGGGGCATGATCTGATGATTACAAAAATGAGTCAGGGGGATAAGTTGATTATCAATAAGAAAATAATCAATTCGCAAATAAGTTTGATGAACAGGTGAAAATAAAGAAATTTCTCTCCTATCTGAATAAAGAAATACCATCATTTGATTAAAAAATAATTAATTAATGAGGCAGATTTACTCATTGTGGTGGGGTTAAGAGATGACCAATCCAAAGCAGAGTCGAACCAACAATTAAAATCCCCACCAAGTACGAGAGAGTATAAACTCGTCTGATAAGGAAGGGAAAAAAAAAGAGTTGTTTTTGGGCAAAGATGCATGAGGTAAGTGGGGGACCTTCAAAGGTGGAATTATCAGAGTACAGAGTTTGTATTTTCCAGTCAGGATTAAAGGCAAGATTAGTAGGTGGAGGGAACCTTGGTTTTTAAGGGATATTGGGGATCCGGTTCGGAAGGTATATAGCATGGAGCAAAATGGGGTACTTGAGGAGTATATAAAAATTCATGAAAACCTCAAGAAAGAAATCAGGAAGACTAAAAGGAGACATGAGGTTGCTTTGGCAGACTATGTGAGGAAAAATCCTAAGGATTTTTACAGGTAAAGGATGGCAAGGGATTGGTGCTGGGACCATTGATGCTTGTCTGGAGGATAATGTGGTGAATTGGATCAGTAAGTTTGCAGATGACACTAGGATTAGAATTGTTAGAGTGAAGAAGGTTTTCAAAGCTTGCAGAGGGATTTGGCCAGCTGTAAAAATAGGCTGAGAATGGTAGATGGAATTTTAATGCAGACAAGTGTGAGGTGAGGGACAAACCAAGAAAGGATGTATATGGTAGGGCACTGAGGAGTGCAGTAGAACAGAGGGAGTACAAATACATCATTTCCTGAGAGTGGTGTCAGGTGGATAGGGTTGTAAAGAGAGCTTTGGCATATTGGCCTATATGACTCAAAGTATTGAGTACAGAAGTTGGGATGTTATGGTAAGTTATTCAGGACTTTGGTGAGGCCAAATTTGGAGTATTGTGAGCAGTTTTGTTCACTTAACTGCAGGAAAGATATCAATAAGATAGAAAGAATACAGAAAAGATTTACTAGGGCATTGCCATACTTCAGGAACTGAGTTACAGGGAAAGATTAAACAGGTTAGGACTTTATTCGCTGCAGCTTAGAAAAATAAGGGGAGATTTAATAGAGGAATTTAAAATTATGAGGGGGAGAGACAGAGTAAATGTAGATAGGCTTTTTTTTCCACTGAGGGTATGTGAGATACAAACCAGAGGACCTAAGTTAAGAGTAAAAGGGGAAAAGATTAAGGGGAACATGAGGGGAACTTATTCACACAGAGAGTGCGGAACGAGCTGCCAGCTGAAGTGGTAAATGTAGACTCACTTTTAACATTTAAGAAGAATTTGGACAGGTACATGGATGGGAGAAGTGTGGAGGCTTATGAACTAGGTGCAGGATTGTGGGACTAGCCAAAAAAAAATAGTTCAGCACAGATAGAATGGCCAAAGGGGGCCTGATTCTGTGCTGTAATGTACTATGGTTCTAAATGATAATGCTTCATTACTGGAGCCAAACTTGTGAACCTCCTCTCAATCTTTTCCAATGTCAGCCATTAACTCAATCCTTTATCTAACTTGATCCACGTTTGGTGTTAATGCTTCATTTACTGCTGCGTAATATTGCGTTGAGATCCATTCAGATTTTACATCGGGGTTATCCAATCCATTTCTGGTATTGATGCTTAATGTGTGCATGTTAATATATTTTAATGTGGTCCAAAGTTCTTCATTGTGTTTTGTAACATATTGTGCCATGATGGGTGAGCAGGTTAGCAAATGGAGAGCAGGATATGAGCTCAAGCTGCCATGTGGGGGATGGACTGTGGCAATTGTAATATGCAAATCTTCCAGAATCGAATCTGTGATATCTCCACCTTTGCTTCGGCAACCGTCACTGATAGCTTTCAGGCGATTCTTAGAGGAAGAGATGGACATGGGATAAACAAGTATAAAAAAATTGCAATTGTAATGCATGACCGTTATTGCCAAGTGAGCAGCTCAGTGGCACAGATATTTGGGTTCAATTCTGAGCTTCAGCGCTGTCTGTGAGGGCCTTGCACACTCGGCCTATAACAGCAGGTCTCCCACATGTGATCAGACTTCCTCCCACATCCTCAAGACCTGCGGGCTTGTATGTAAATCTGGCACTGCTTCTCAATCAGTGCCACTGTGCCTGACTACCCACACGCCTCCAACAGAATGAATCAGCCAAGAGAGGAAGAATCTGGCTTTACTTCACGTCTCCTCCTCACCTGTGTTCACCATCAATCTGAGCTCTTGATATGTACTGTGCCAAAGCTAATTGTTGCCACCACATTTTGATCAAGGACCTTTCTTAATGCTTGGGTGGGTGAGTGCTGTCAGGCTGTTTGAATGACCAACAGCAGGGCTCTAAATGAGGAACAAGACTTCTAACCAATCTTCTGCTGATGCAGGAAACCCAAGTGTGAGATTCCCACGTCAGGCCAAACATTGCGGAGGAGACCAGATGTTGAAACCCCAATTAACACTATTGTATTCACAATGCTGTGCCACATCAGATGGCAAGCAGATGGAAATTCACACCATGATTTTGAATGTTCTATAATTCAAGGTGAGATCGAGAAACTGAAGTTGGCTTTAACATAGAAAGGTGTCCATTAAATATTACACCTTTTACTAAGTTTGAAAATTCCATATTGCCTGACAGAAGTGTATTTGTTTTGTAGAAATAAGGGAACAAACTTTCATGCCACAGACCTCCAGGACATGTTTATTCAAGGGAGAATTTCCTTGTGTCTTCAGGCAGCAGGAGAGGACCTTTTACCTCATTCAAGAGGACAGATCAAACTCCACTTTAACACCTCATTGAAAACAGAGCACCTTTGATTATATTTAAATGTTTAAATTTAGGCATACAGCACGGTAAGAGGCCCTTTTGGCCCACGAGCCCGTGCCACCCAATTGTGCACAATTGACCTATAAACCCCAGTACGCTTTGGATGGTGGAAGGAAACTGGAGCCCCTGGGGAAAACCCACACAGACATGCGAGAGAACGTACAAACTCTTTACAGAGAGCATGGGATTCGAACCCAAGTCCCAGTTGTTGGTGCTGTAACAGTGTTGCGCCAACTGCTTCATTTGGTCCCAAAGCATTCTGACTTGATAGAGAGGGTTGCTAGCCACCAAAACGGAGTTGATACAGATCAAGGTGAATTTTGTCGAGGATACCTTCTAACTTCAATGACCTTGGGCCACTGTTGATGAAAATATCCACTTTTAATTAACTTAAGGCTGCAGTGACATTAATCACAAGGTGGAACATGTCCGAGAAACATCTGCACCAGTCAAGCTCATTAGAGAGAGAGAGAGAGAGAGAGAGAGAGAGAGAGAGAGAGAGAGAGAGAGATCAATGGATTTTTAAATATTAAGGCTTATGGGATTCAAGGAGTAAAACAATCTCCTGAAATGTTGAGCGGGCACAAGTGGCCAAATGGCCTAGTTATTTTTTTGTTGCTTATATTTTGCTCTTTTACACCATGGACAAGCATGGACTGAAATCTATGAGCGTAGATATTTAACGTGACGTCTGCAGACAGGTTCTGGATTCTGGATTAAGCAATGGGCTTTCAGCTGAAGAAAATTTGTTTTACTAACATATTATTACTAGAGAATCAATTGAAAACTAAGCAAATCAAAAGCATGACAGTCAGCATCTTATCAGGGCAACCACGGTGGATATGAAATGTGGATCTCCATCATATAATGGTTCAGCTTACAGATAAAATAAAAGAGAAGCACATCTGTTATGTCACTCTCTATAATGCCGACCCAAGCAATACATCAAAGTTATTTCTTGGTTAATTCCTTTCTTCCTTTCAAGTATAGAGGGTCCCTTGGGGTGACATGGTTGGTGTCGTGGTTAGTGCAATGCTTTTGCAGTGCCAGTGATCGGGACCGGGGTTCGAATCTCGCGTTGTCTGTAAGGAGTTTGTACGTTCTTCCCGTGTTCTTCTGGGAGCTCCGGTTTCCTCCCACCATTCAAAATGTGCCAGGAGTGTAGGTTAATTGGGTGTAAATTGGGCAGCAGGACTTGTGGGTCCAACATACAATAGCAGGAATGTCTACATTTAAAATATTTTAAAAATTAATATTGCAACTCAAATAATCTTCCTTTTCATGTGACCAATCATGTTGCCAGCAGGCGGCTTGGGAAAATGGCGTCACAGCTGAGCCCAATATATAACCATATAACAATTACAGCACAGAAACAGGCCAGTTCGGCCCTGTCTTTTTTTTTAAAGACAAGTGAACTATTCAAAATAAAATTATGTACAAATTTTAAATTTAATTTTACAATGTACAAAACAGTAACAAGCCCTTCCACCCCACTAGCACATGCTGCCCAATTACACCCAATTAGCCTACAACCCTCGGTAGGTTTCGAAGGGTGGGAAGAAAGCAGAGCACTCGGAGGAAACCCAAGCAGACCCGGGGAGAGTGTGCAACCTCCTTAGAGAGGGCGCCAGATTTGTACCCATGCCACTGATGCTCCAACAGTGTTGGACCAAGCCCATGCAGTGTTTAAATGCATACATGCATTACATTGCTATATATTGTTACATTCATTCTCTCATTGGCTATGTAGCACTGTTACCCTTCCTGTGCCCCCTTGTGGTTACTCCCCATCCTTTGAGGGACTCTAGATTCTGGTCCTTCCCTACAAAACCCTCAGGTTGGCTGCGCCAACCCTCAGTGTGTTCCTCAGGACGTACTCCTACAGCCTGGAATCTTCCACTCGGCAGAATTCCCTCACTGACATTTCATTCTTTGCCCAACACCCAATGAACTGACTGCCCTCAGACCCAGTGCCTGGTTTTGTCCTGCTCTTCATTAGCTAGAGGGGTTCTAAGGGCACACATTCCCTAAAAGTGTTTAACGAGGGTAGACAGGGTGGTGTGCTTGCCTTCATCGGTCTGAGGGCTAAGTGCAATATTGGGATGTCAAGTCAAGTCAAGGTTATTGTCTCCTGATTACTCAAGGACAACTGAAGGAAACAGCGTTCTCAGTCTTCGGTGCAAAACATGCAGATACCCAACCAGACATAACACACATACGGACAAATAATACATATGCAGGACAAGTATTTCATCTCTTAAAAAAATAAATAAATATTGTTTCATAAATATGAGATGGTCAGTGTGAGCACAGTTCCTTTGGTCGTTCAGCGTTCTCACTGCCCGTGGGAAGAAGCTGATCCTCAGCCTGGTGGTGCTGGCTCGGATCCTCCTGTATCTCTTCCCCGAAGGGAGCAGCTGAAAGATCCTGTGTGCAGTGTGGAAGGGGTTCTCCATGATTTTGTGTCCCCTTCAGACAATGATCACAGTAGATCATGTCAATGGTGGGAGGTAGTCTCCAGTGATCATCTCTGCTACTCTTATGGTCCTGTGCATTGACCTCCCACTCTGCATTTCTCTGCAGCAACTGTACCACACTGTGATGCAGCCGGCCAGGACATTCTCATTAGAGCTCCTATGGAAGGTTGATGTGATGGCGGCCGGTAGCCTTTCCCGCTTCCGTCTTCTCGAGAAGTGCAGTCGCTATTGCACCTTCCGGAAAAATGAGGAGATGCTGAGTGTTCACAATAAGTCACTAGTTAAGTGAACTCCCAAGAAATTTGGTGCTCTCCACTCTCCCTACTACAGATCTGTTAATGTGCAGTGGAGAGTGGTCATACCTGGTCCACCTGAAGT
Source organism: Narcine bancroftii (assembly GCF_036971445.1). Lineage (NCBI taxonomy): Eukaryota > Metazoa > Chordata > Chondrichthyes > Torpediniformes > Narcinidae > Narcine > Narcine bancroftii. The sequence continues at coordinate 167,680,934 of NC_091470.1, forward strand.
CCATGATCAAATTCTTCATCTTGTCCATGTTGAAACTCAGGTTGTTACCCTCGCTAAATCACGAGATTTTCCACCTCTTCCCTATAGTGCGACTCATCACTGTTGCTGATGAGGTCAACTGTGGTTGTGTCATCTGCAAACTTGATGACATTGTTTGGACTGGATCTTACGATGCAGTCATGGGTCAATAGCTGGAACAGGAGTGGGCTGAGCACATAGCCCTGATGGTGCTAGATATTCTGCTACTGACCTGGACAGACTGTATCCAGTTACAGTGAGGGGTGTTGAGTCCCAGCGAGGCCAGCTTCTCCACCAGCCTCTGGGGATATTACCATTGTACAAGCCCCTGCTGAGTCTTTGGATTATTTTGTGCAGTTCTCGTTGCCTAGTTATAAAAAGAATGTCATTACGTTCTTTGTGGATAGGGTGCATGAAAGATTTACAAGGATGTTACCCAGATTGAATGACTTGTGTTACACAGATCTAAATTTATTTTAAATTATTTATTTAATTTAGACATACAGCATGGTAACAGGCTATTTTGGCCCTGGAGTCCATGCCACCCAATTAATACCCATTTAACCTAAACCCACAGTACGTTTTGAACTGTGGGAGGAAACCAGAACCCCTGGGGAAAACCAACACAGACACAAGGAGAACGAACAAACCCCTCACAGACAGCGCGGGATTCGAATCCCAATCGCTTATGTTGTAAATGCGTTGCACTAACCATTACGCCATCTGTGCCAATAGTCACTTTTTCCCTGAGGGTACAGGAACCAGACAAGTGACCTTACAAAATCACAAAGGATGTAGATCAGGTGAATGGTGAGTCTTTCTCCTAGGTTAGGGGCTTCAAAACTAGCGTGCGGAGGTTTAAAGTGAGAGGGGAATGATTAAAGGAAACCTGAGCAGTAATGTTTTCGCACAGTGAGGAAGTGATGAAGGTTGAATGTTCCAATAATATTTGGGCAGGCACATGAACAGGAATGAATTAAAGGGATAGGAGCAAATGGGTCTAGCTCTGCCACAGAACATCTTCACCACAGACGGGTTGGTCTGAATGGCCTGTTTTCCATGCTCCATGATTCTATGGCTCCATGACTTCAGTGAGGCCGATTGAACCACTCAGCAAATCGAAAGGTTGCAATATATAGACAAGGTATTTGTTGTGCAAGTTAATTGTGGGAGGAGAGAGAAAGTTGGAAAACACCTTTGCACTGGACGATGTAATGCTGCCTGACAAATTACTCAGAGGGGTACAGGTGACCGCTGTATAACGTACGGCCGGTTAACAGAAATTCACCTTTACATAATTCACAAAAGTTTGCCCAGAATTTTTAAACACAGAATAAAAGTTGCTCTCAATAAATTCATGTAAAAAAAAATGTAAATAAATGAACAAAATTTATGTTTCTCAACTTGTGTAGATGGCATGGTGTCATGTGAGGGAAAATTACGAGACAAACTGTTTTCCAGGAAAGTAACCTTCCCATGACACAAAAAAGATCTGTCTTGAAATTTGTCCTAAATCAGCAGTGTTAATGTGCTACATAAGAGCTGCTGTGAATGGTGCTCTGAAGTTCATTCTTTTAACTTCCACAAAATTAATTTTGGAAACCATATAATCTGCTGATATTGCTACCGATGGGGAATGATTTTCCATGCAACAATCCGTCCTAACTTTCAGCAAGTGAAGCTTGCCTTGGAAATGCCATGATACCATCTAATGAGATATCTTCAGGTTGTCACTGCAGGGACTGTTTAATTGCTTTGTGGTTTCAGTTGATTGGTGGAGGCCTTGTTGCCGATGGAACATTTGTGGTTTAATACTGGAGTGGGGAGATGCAGTAAAAGCACTTTTTGTAATAAATTGAAACTCAAGTGGGGACCTATTGTGTAGGTCACATTCAAAACAGGCGACCATACATGAAAGACTGGCAAACAGCAATCAGGCAATTCAGGTTTGTGGAGCTGCGGGCATAAGAGGCTCTGCCACGTTCTGGGAAGCTCAGAAGTACTAAGCAAGAGATTGAAATCTGATGAGAATAATTTGAAGAGGACATTTGGAGCGTCACGGTTGGCACAAGGCCGTGACAGCGGCAGTGCTGGGGGCCAGAGTTCGAGTCCCGCGTTGACTGCAAGGGGTTGATATGTTCTCCCTGTTTCTTGGTGGATTTTCCCCAGGGGCTCTGGTTTCATCCCACTGTTGGTTAATTGGGTGTAATTGGGCGGCACGGGCTCATGGACCTGTTACCATGTGGTATATCTAAATTATTTTTTTAAAAATTAAAAAGTTAAAAGGAACACCTTGTACATTTAGGATTTGGCATCAGCCACATGGACACAACTGGACAGATGGAAATGAATTATGGTTTATTGTGCTTTTAGCTCATGTGGCAGTGGACAATTTAATACCTCTGACTTTAAACATGGGGTACAAGCAATTCTGTCCATGGTTCAGTAAATGGTGCCTGGAACGCAAGGTACAGGACAGTACATTGCTATAAGTTGTGATCAAGATCTCTTGAAATGGCATCTTATTTGCATAACATGCAGTTTTGATCACCTAACTACAGGAAAGATATCAATAATAGTGAAAGAGGGCAGAGCAGATTTGCTAGGATGTTGCCAGGACTTCAGGAACTGAGTCACAGGGAAAGGTTAAGCAGGTTAGGACTTCATTAAGCTTTTTCTTCTTCTCAATTTAGGTGAGGTACAAACCAGAGGTCCTGGGTTATGGGTGAAAGGGGAAAAGTTTAAGGGGAACATTCTTCTCACAAAAAGCGGTGGAACGAGCTGGTGAATATGGGCTCAATTTTAAACATCTAAGAATAATTTGGATGGGAGGGGTAGGGAGGTCAATGGGCTAGGTGCAGGTCAGTGGGACTAGACAGAATGATAGTTCATCACAGACTAGAAAGGCTGCGGGGCCTGTTTCTGAGCGGTAATGTTCTATGTCTCTATGGTTACATTCATTGGACTGACAATTGTGCTCTATCTTCTTCCAGCCCAATGCCTGTCAGTAGATTTGGACGAACTGCTGGGTGCTACGCCTGGATGCTGCTGGCTGTCTTTCACCTTGTCATGGATTTTTCTTCTTGTGAATCACAGATTCAGGGTCAGGTCCTCAGCCACACTTCAGGGTCACTTCAACCAGTGGCACGTCACAGAACCACCAGTGATCCTCTTTGGGAGTACAAAAGTAGCCGCCACAGCAAAATGACAAAGTCTTGGTGGTACAGAATGTTTTGGCCCGAAACTCATCCTGGAAGACGAATCCTGAACAAGCCAACAGGGATTCGCAAACACAAGACACTCACAGATAGCCTGTGTACCAACTGTCAGTCCAAGCAATCTCCGTCTCACATACAGGACCCTCCCGTCTCGTTGGAGACCAGGGACTCAGTAAAATCGATCTCTTTGAAAAGGGCAAGGAGGCAGAGTGACTACTTTGCATCGGATAGCTTTGAGAAGCCCAAATGCACTTCATATGACAGTGAAGGAACAGTGACTGTGATGCCTTGTGCCATTGAATGGGGCCCCACAAAGGAGGAGCTCACAGAACTCAATGTGCTTTCAACTTTGGCAAGTCTTTCCACCACAACATTGACCTTGTTGTCCTCCGTCAAAACTACAACTGCCAGAACTACCACCACCCCCACAGCCAGCACCACTACCACCACTATGCAATCCACGACCGCCTCACTCAGGAGCCATACGATGGTGGTGCCAGACCCAGCGCTATTCAGCACAACAGAGCCAAGCCTTAGGTGGGAGCTGTCCAGCACAGCCCGTCCTTCCCGCATCGGAGAGACCGGAGGTACCATCACCACTAGAATGCCAGTTGGTTCTTTTAGATAGCATGACACAAGATTACTGGATCATTGTTAAGTATTTTAAGAAACTTATTTTTAAAATCTTTCATGTTCAATGAGCACAGGCTTTGATGTTCACTGTACCCAGTCTCAGTTAAAAGCTTTGATCTCAAGTCTGTTATTCACCAGGGATTTATGATGAGTTTACTGTATCATTGAGATCATCCACTGTTCATTATCAGCTCATTCCCACATCAATGACAAACTCTTGAATGAATGCTTGGATGTAAATTACTTGTACAAACCCATAAAGTGCCCATTTTACTCAGAACCTCCCTGCATTCCAGTGAGGGAGAGAGGGAAAGGGTGGATGACAATAAGATATTGAAGAAGAAGAGGGCCATGAGTTTGATCCAGTTCTGTTGAAGAACTGTAACAGTTGGAGGTCTTTGAGACTCTGATAATGGGTCGTTCCAACCTAGCTGACAGAAGTGTATCAAACACTTAGGTGATAATAAGGTGAGGGATTGTAGGTCAATTTAAAAATAAAACAACTGTGTTATGGAGCTTCTGTTAAATAAGCCGCTGCTATCTGATGTTCTTGAACTGAAGGGTAGCAGTAGGGAAAGAGAGGCAGTGGCCAGGTTCAGCCAATTGTAGGGGTGGACCTTGGGGGTGAGCGCAGGATGGATGCTGTAGGTTACCAGCACTATGAGAGGGAGTGGGGGGAAGCACAATGGGAGGTGGGAGAGAGAGATGATGGACAACCAATCCGCAGGAGTTGGGAGGACACAAAAGGGCCCTGGGGATAATGGAAACCATTTTTGGTTCCTTGAGGAAGAGAGCAAGAGAGAGAGCAATTCAATAGGAGAGCTGAATGAATAGACTCTTATGCCCTGACCAGGCTTTTGATTCTCAGTTGTATTATAAACAGGCCACAACCTTTCATCTGCACTGATTTTCCATTAATGTCAACTTGCCGTCTTTCAAGTATGAGCTCTGGTTCACTTAATAGCACTCCTTCCACTAAGTCAGTGGACCATAGTTCGAGAATGATGGGTCAGTGTGAGGGCTGCAATGATCCGGAGGAAGGACCAATCTGAGTTTGCTGCTGGCACTAAATTGAGTGGAAAAGCAAATTACGTAGAGGAGGCGGAGAGCCTGCAGAGAGATACCGAGGGGTTAAGTGAGTGGGCCAGGGGCCTGGGAGGTGGAGTGCAATGTTGATAAATGCGAGGTCTTCGACTTTGGAAAAAAAATATAGTAGATTGGATTATTATTTAAATGGTGTAGGATTGCAGCAAGCTGCTGTGCAGAGATGCTTGTGAATGAATCACAAAAGGTTGATTTCCAGATGCAACAGGTAATCCAGTGGACAGATGGATCATTGCCCACTGATGCTAGGGATTGAATTCAAGAGCGGGAAGGCTCTGCTGCAACTGTATAATTGGATTACACTAGGGGGAGGTCTTGTGCAGTTCTACTCTCCTTACTCGAAGAAGGATATACTGGCTTCAGAGGAGGTTCACCAGGTTGATTCTGAAGATGAAGGGGTTAGCTAAATGAGGAGAGATTGAGTCACCTGTAAATGGTCTCACTGGAATTCAGAGGAGGGGATATTATCAAAACGTATAAAGTTATGGAAAGAATAGATAAGGTAGAGGTGGGAAAGTTGTGTCCACTAGTAGGCAAGATTAGAACTATGGGGCATAGCCTCAAGATTCAGGAGAGCAGATTTAGGATGGAGATGAGGAGGAACCGCTGACAGAGAGTAGCATATCTGTGGAATTCTCTGCTGAAGGAAGAAGTAGATGCTGCTTCAAGGAATAGATTTCAAGCTTAGATTAATTAGAATTAAGAGTTCACATTCTAAATGTGACAATAATGGAACCTTCACCTTTACCTTTTTTTTTAAATCTGAGTCCATGGCCAGATCTTATAGAATTGAGGAGCAGGTTCAATGGGCCAGATGGCCAACTTCTCCTCTTCCTTATGTACCTGTTAAAAGACTCAGGCGTAACCTAGGCAACTTTCTTCATTGCAGAACTGAGGGATTGTGGCACTATTATTAGTATCAGAAAATCTGATGCGTCATCTTTGAGGTGAAATATTTGACCAAGGCCTTGTTCTTCCCTCAGATGCACCTAAAGTTCCCATGGAACCAATCTGAAGAAATTTCCCCAGTCTCCAGGCTTGTATCTATCCCCCAGAGAGTATTCCAAAAACAAATTAAGCGGAGTCAGCCCTTGCCTGTGCCAGGTGTGAAGGGCTGAACAAGCTGATCCTCCACTTTCAGGAGGATTTTAAGGTCACGGAGAATGAACATGGTCCTGTCCTGACATGCTTGGGCAAGATCCAGTGCTGGTGGAGTGAGAAGGAGGCAAGGTTCTGGGACAGGAGGCAAGCTTTCGACACCAGTATAGCCTCTTGCTGAAGGACGTCAGTATGAATTCCATGTAAAAATCTACTGTTCTACATGAAATTTCAGAGTCCTTGGAAACTATTAAAATTGTACTATATAACACTGGAAAACTATATTTTTTCAAAACGTTTGCTTCCTGAAAAATAATTGAGGATTATGATAGACAATTTTACACTGAACACAAATATCATTTCAGATTTGCTGTATCACGTAGAAAGTTAGAGAAGAATTAAATTAACTTTTATTGAATTTAGCAGGTTTCTTTGGCTTGGCTTCGTGGACGAAGATTTATGGAGGGGGTAAAAAAGTCCACGTCAGCTGCAGGCTCGTTTGTGGCTGACCAGTCCGATGCGGGACAGGCAGACACGATTGCAGCGGTTGCAAGGGAAAATTGGTTGGTTGGGGTTGGGTGTTGGGTTTTTCCTCCTTTGCCTTTTGTCAGTGAGGTGGGCTCTGCGGTCTTCTTCAAAGGAGGCTGCTGCCCGCCAAACTGTGAGGCGCCAAGATGCACGGTTTGAGGCGTTATCAGCCCACTGGCGGTGGTCAATGTGGCAGGCACCAAGAGATTTCTTTAGGCAATCCTTGTACCTTTTCTTTGGTGCACCTCTGTCACGGTGGCCAGTGGAGAGCTCGCCATATAATACGATCTTGGGAAGGCGATGGTCCTCCATTCTGGAGACGTGACCCATCCAGCGCAGCTGGATCTTCTGCAGCGTGGACTCGATGCTGTCGACCTCTGCCATCTCGAGTACCTCGACGTTAGGGGTGTGAGCGCTCCAATGGATGTTGAGGATGGAGCGGAGACAACGCTGGTGGAAGCGTTCTAGGAGCCGTAGGTGGTGCCGGTAGAGGACCCATGATTCGGAGCCGGACAGGAGTGTGGGTATGACAACGGCTCTGTATACGCTTATCTTTGTGAGGTTTTTCAGTTGGTTGTTTTTCCAGACTCTTTTGTGTAGTCTTCCAAAGGCGCTATTTGCCTTGGCGAGTCTGTTGTCTATCTCGTTGTCGATCCTTGCATCTGATGAAATGGTGCAGCCGAGATAGGTAAACTGGTTGACCGTTTTGAGTTTTGTGTGCCCGATGGAGATGTGGGTGGGCTGGTAGTCATGGTGGGGAGCTGGCTGATGGAGGACCTCAGTTTTCTTCAGGCTGACTTCCAGGCCAAACATTTTGGCAGTTTCCGCAAAGCAGGACGTCAAGCGCTGAAGAGCTGGCTCTGAATGGGCAACTAAAGCGGCATCATCTGCAAAGAGTAGTTCACGGACAAGTTTCTCTTGTGTCTTGGTGTGAGCTTGCAGGCGCCTCAGATTGAAGAGACTGCCATCCGTGCGGTACCGGATGTAAACAGCGTCTTCATTGTTGGGCACATTTTGTTTGTTAAACTGACCTAAAAATATTTTGCTGCTGATTTTAATTTGTACTTAGCATCTGATGCCTCTCATTGTCAGTGTCCAACAATAGTTGGCCAGCACTGATGGATTCCAATTGCCTTGATCCCACTTTTCCATGGTCATAATGTCCTGGTGAAACCTTTCACCATGTTCATCACTGACTGCACCAAGTTCAGCAGGGAAAACGTCCAAGGGAGAGTGCGGACAATGGATTTTCAATGACTTTGCCCTTCATGGTTTGTCTGCTCTGCTTAAAGTAGATTAAAATATGACAGGAAATCAAAAAGATAGGTAAGACACTAAAAAAAAACAGTATGTGGTAGGAAATTTTTAAGGTGATTTTCGTGAACAGCAGCACAAAATAAACCCAACAATGTTCAGGAAGCAAAATCTTCATTGTCCAGTGTAATTAAAAGGAAATCATCAATGAATTTAAAGAAATAAAATCAATCAAAGACATAATAATGCACGTTAGCACCACGAACAACTTGGGTTCAAATCCAGCCGACTGTAAGGAATTTGTTTTGGATGTGCACCAAGTCCTCAATATTCCCTGAGACTTTTATTATTAATATCCTACCTTTATTTGATCTCCCAAGGTGAATCAACATATATATCAGGATTAGATTCCACTTGCTATTACTTTGCCCATCTTACTGACTGATTTTTATCAACCTGTAGCCAAAATAAGATCAGACAGCTATTGTCGACACCTCAGAATTATTAACACACACACACACACACACACACACACACACACACACACACACACACACACACACACACACACACACACACACACACACACACACACACACACACACACACACACAGCCTTCCCACCATCATTTCCTCTCATATGCCAACTTTCAGCACCAAAAACTCTGGATTCAAATCTCATTTTCAGATTTTTACCATAAGGGACCCAATCAATAAGGGACCTGATCCATAAGGGCTCCTATCCATAGGGGATATAATGCACCCTTTCCATAAGGAATCCTATCCATAAAGAAACCTGGCCATATGAGATTTGATCCACAGGGAACCTATCAATAGGATAACCTATGCGTAAGGGACCCTATACATAGGAGACTCTATTGATGGGGAACCTGATTTATAAGGGGCCAATCTACAGGGGAACCTATCTTTGGCTTTTATCCATAAAGAACCCCTTCCATAAGGGGCCTATCCATCAGGAATCCTTTCCATGGGACCCTATCCAGAAGGATCCCGATCCATAAAGGACTCTATCTATAGGGATTATCTATGGGACCCAATCGATGGAACTCTATCCATAAGTAGCCTAATCCATAAGGGTCACTATCAATAGGGGACTTTATCCATGGTATCCCATGCATGGAACCCTATCCATAAGTAACCAAATCCATAAGGGCCCTATTCATAGGGAACCCTATCTATAGAAAACCCTGATAGATGAGTCCTATCTATAGGGAACCTTATCCATTTATGACCTGATCCATAAGGGTCTTTATCCATGTGATCCTATCGATATGTAACCCGATCCATAAGAGACCCTATTCTTCACACTGGTAAACTCAGAAGCAGCTCATTTGCTAAACTAGCAACAACAGTTGCTCCTTTTGGGCATGGCTGGATTTCCCTCTTCAGTGTTCTTGCCAGGACCTCAACAATAATGATCAATCCCTGGAACTTTCTGTTGCATGTTCAGATTTCTCATATTTCTCAACTTCATCAGCAGATTAAACCACCGACTTTATTTGAAAGAAATCAACGTTAGCAGAAAACTAGTGTTGGAGAATTAAATGGGATTGATAAACAATAAACTCAAGGCTTCATGGGCTGCATTCCAGTGTTTTGGAAAAGGTATCTTTGGATATAATCTTTCAAAATTTCATTGATTCCACAACATTTCCAACAGTTTAGAAGGAAGAAAATCTAATCCAACTATTTAAGAGTGGGGGAAGTATGTGGGTACAAGTCTACGCAGGCAAGGTTCCTTCATTCTTCCTCCGCTAGGTTAACGACTACATTGGTCCTGCCTCCTGCGCCGACAATGAATTTGTCAACTATACTTACTTTGCTACTAACTTCCACCCCAACCTCAAATTAACTTGTTCTATCTCTGTCAACATGATCTTCTATCTCCATCTCAGGAGACAATCTCTCCATAGATATTGTTTGGAAACCTACTGACTCCCACAGTTAACTTGACTTCATTTCTTCACACCCCGCCCCTGTAAGGATACTATCCCTCAACCTCCATCTTATCTGCTCACAGGTTGAGCTTTTCCATTCCAGAATGTACAAGATGTTCTCCTTCTTCAAAAAAATGTGCTTTTCCTCTACTGCCATCAACTCAGCCCCTTACCTTCTTCTCCACTATTCTCTGTACACCTGTCATGGCCCCATCTGCCCTAGCAATAACAGAATTTCCCTTGAACTCACCTATCTCCCCTTCAGTCTCGGCATCCAGCATATTATTCTCCAAAGTTTCTGCCACCTACAATTCAATCCCATCGTTGGGCACATCTTCCCTTCTCTTCCTCTCTCTGCCACTCCCTCTGAGACTCCCTCATCCACTTATCCCCTCAGTACCTATCCCTGTCGTGGCAGAAAATGCTACATCTGCGTTCTCACCATCATTCAGAGCCCTGAATAGTCCTTCCAAGCGAAGCAACACTTCTCTTGTGAAATCTGCAGGGGTCACCTGCTGCATCCGCTGCTCCCATTGTGGCCTCTTTCCACGTTGGTGAGACTGGAAGCAGATTGGGAGATCATTTCATTGACCAGCTTTGCTCTGTCTACAGCAATGTCAGTGAACCCCCCCACCCACCCCGCAGTGGCCAACCATTGAATTCTAACACCATTCCCACACTGACATGGCTATCCATGGCCTCATGCACTGTCAAACTGACATTACCCGCATCTTGTATTCCGTCTGGGCACTCATCAACCAAATGGAGTTCATATTGACTTCTCCAGTTTCCAATAAACACTAAGTCTTTCTCTTTCCACATCCTTTTATCTCTTATTCTCCTGCTTTCCAACCCCTTCCCACTCCATTCAGAGACTTACCCCTCTCCCTATCACTTCTCAGCTTCCGTCTCTTCTGCCCTCCCACATATATCTACCTACAACCTCTGTTCTCCCACCTCTCCTCCACCCTGCTCATTCCTTGACAAAGAGCTAGGGTCCAAAAATTACCCTTCACTTCCTATAGATGCTGGGCGATCTGTTGAGTTTCTCCAGCACTTCAAGCCCAGCAATGGCAGAATCTCCTGTTTAACCATTTCTGAAGTCAGTCTCGACCTGTCTTGGTGGGGAAAATTAGAAAGCATAGAGCACCAAAACTTCACTCCGTTAAACCCTGAGCAAAAAGACCAAACCGAATAATAGAAATTCAAAATAGTATTAATGAAATTATCAGAGATTGGACAAAAAAATGTTGCAAACTATTGCACTTCGAATACCAACCTTTTCATTTGATCTTGGTATTTGTGACAATAAACATGAATTTGAAAGACTTCAACCTGAATGAACTGCACCATATGATTTAATTCTTAAATAAAACTGCCGGCTATCTTTACCCATAGGTAGTTAATCCTATTTTCAGTTGTCTTGCCTTTTGATTCTAAAGATTACTTATTCCTTAACTCACCAGGCTAATCGTTCTGGATATTCTGCGTCTGAATTCTTGCAACAAGTCTCTGACTTGATTTTAACACTTAATTGTAGTTTCATCTCTCTCTCTCTCTCTCTCTCTCTCTGACTGACATACACACACAAGCATACACCACAAGCACACATGCACACAACACACACACACACACACACACACACACACACACACACACACACACACACACACACACGCACATTTAGTTAGTATGGTAAAATCTTTTTTTTTCAAAAATAGCAAACAATCACATTACACAATATTTTTTTTTCAACAGATTTACTTCCTGGAAAAATTTTGGGATTATGATAAACAGCTTCAAACTGAATACAAAGATAATTTCAGATTTCCTGTATCATGTAGGAAGTTGGAGAAACATTCAATTAACTCGTATTGAATTTAGAATGGTTGATCGCCTAATGATGCTGACGCACTGAGTTAGTTCAACTGATCTAAAAATGTTTCGCCGCTGCTTTTCATTTCCAACAGCATCTGATGTCTCTTGTGTCAGTGTCCAACAAAAGTCAGCCAGCATTGATGGATTGCGTTACCCCTGAAACCGATTTTCCATGGCCACAATGCCCTGATGAAACCTTTCACCGTGTTCGTCACTGATCAGACGGGAAGAAGTCATACAGACAATGAATCTTCACTTAACCAAACATCTTGCTTTGTGAGCAATATGCTAGGAGACTTAAAATAAGGCAGAAAATCACACAAAGAAAAGATATATCTTAAAATGGTACATGATAGGATATTTTTAAAGTAGCAATTGTGATCAGCAGCCCCAAATCCATCAAATACAGCCAAAAATGTTCAGGAAGCAAAATCTTTGTTGTCCACTGTACTCATCAGGCGAGATTATTTAGTTCAGAGACCCAACATCAATCGTAATTTATTTTTCAGTCAGGCGAAACAGAGATGCTTCCTTATTTGTCTTATAATTTCTACAAGGTAATATGTTCTCCAACACAAGAGTAGAACCACCAAAGGTCAAAGCAGTAAACAAATTATGGTCAAAATATAACCGAAATGCAATGCAAGGCTTAAAGAAGTAATTTACACAGCCAACTGTGAAAACTGTAATTCCACTCATAGACAATTTTTTTAAACAAAATTAACTTCAAAGTGGATACAAATACAGTATAAGTGCAATACTAAGAGTAAATATTTTAATAAGAATTGTAAACAAAATGGATTGAATAGGGGAGATGTGGGTCCAGGTGGCAGAGTCGAAAAATGTCCCGGGGATGTAGGTTAATGGGACTCGTGGGCGAAATGGCCTGTTACCCCACTGTATGTCTAAATTTAAAATTTAAATGTAAAAAAAATAAAATAACAAGGCAATGTCAGATTTGTTCACGAAGTTCCATTATGGTAATTTTCACAGAAGTGGAAGAGAATAAATTATAATTTATGGGAGGGCATAAATCAACAAGAGGAACTTTTTGGATCTATTAATTAAAAAAAACAATTTAAAATGATGCTGGTGGAATGAATGAAAATTGCAATCGGTAATTCTCTGGAGCATTTTGTCTTCCACCTGAGGGTAGAAAAAGAAATAGTTGGGGAACTGAAGCATCATTATCTTTCTGAGTGTGCCTGGTTAGGGAATCAAGCCATTACTTTGGAAATGTATTGATGTTATTTCATTCAATCATAAAACAGACAGAAACAGATGCCTGAGACAGCCTGTCCATTTAACATCACTTAGAGGAAGGCGATTAGACTCTGATATTTGGGATAAATTAACTGTATTAAAGATAAGTCATGTTGTTGGCAATAAACTTTTGTTTATTTGTTTCTGATTCACAATAGCATGAGGGAGAGAGAGAGAGGAGAGGGGAGACAGAAAGTGAGTGGGAGAGAAAAAAAGACGGTTCATTTCCCATGTCTTTGAAGCCCTAATGAGAATCATCATGTCTCCATCAAAGCAACACAGAGCAGATGAAAAACATCATTTTCCAAATCTTCAAAGACACCCTATTATTTGTCAAAACAATTGTCAGTATTTTCTCCAAAGTTTCTTGATTAGAGTCATCTTTGACCAAGCTGGTAGGTCCTTTTTCCCCTGAGTCAGGTTGTGCTGAGGTTAAAATCATTTGAGCCTAAAATATGATCTATCGTTCCAATTTGCTGTGAGCATGCGACACTGTTGGAGGTGTAGTACCGTGGGCAGAAGTCCTGGAGAAAGATTCTCCTGCACTTTTCTGTATGGCACTGGACCACACAGGAATGGATTTTAGCACTCTTAACCTCTTATCTGTGTGTTTTATATATATATATATATATATAATACATGCACATACATGATATAGATATATATTCACATACATACATATACACACAAGCGCACACACACACACACACACACACACACACACACACACACACACACACACACACACACACACACACACACACACACATATATAATATATATTCTTTGGCTTGGCTTCGCGGACGAATATTTATGGAGGGGTATGTCCACGTCACCTGCAGGCTCGTTGGTGACTGACAAGTCCGATGCGGGACAGGCAGGCACGGTTGCAGCGATTGCAAGGGAAAATTGGTTGGTTGGGGTTGGGTGTTGGGTTTTTCCTCCTTTGGCTTTTGTCAGTGAGGTGGGCTCTGCGGTCTTCTTCAAAGGAGGTTGCTGCCTGCCGAACTGTGAGGCACCAAGATGCCCACTGGCGGTGGTCAATGGGGCAGGCACCAAGAGATTTCTTTAAGCAGTCCTTGTACCTCTTTGGTGCACCTCTGTCTCGGTGGCCAGTGGAGAGCTCGCCATAGAATACGATCTTGGGAAGGTGTTGGTCCTCCATTCTGGAGACGTGACCCACCCAGCGCAGTTGGGTCTTCAGCAGCATGGATTCGATGCTTGCGGACTCTGCCATCTCGAGTACTTCGATGTTGGTGATGAAGTCACTCCAATGAATGTTGAGGATGGAGCGGAGACAGCGCTGATGGAAGCGTTCTAGGAGCCGTAGGTGATGCCGGTAGAGGACCCATGATTCGGAGCCGAACAGGAGCGTGGGTATGACAATGGCTCTGTACACGCTGATCTTTGTGTGTTTCTTCAGGTGGTTGTTTTTCCAGACTCATTTGTGTAGTCTTCCAAAGGCGCTATTTGCCTTGGCGAGTCTGTTGTCTATCTCTTTGTCGATCCTTGCATCAGATGAAATGGTGCAGCCGAGGTAGGTAAACTGGTTGACCGTTTTGAGTTCAGTGTGCCCGATGGATATACACACACACACAAACACGCACATTCAAACATATACATAATATACAGTTATATACCTGTGGTCTCGTCTCGAGATGGCAGAGGTCGACAGCATCGAGTCCACGCTGCTGAAGATCCAGCTGAGCTGGATGGGTCACGTCTCCAGAATAGAGGACCATCGCCTTCCCAAGATCGTGTTATATGGCGAGCTCTCCACTGGCCACCGTGACAGAGGTGCACCAAAGAAAAGGTACAAGGACTGCCTAAAGAAATCTCTTGGTGCCTGCCACATTGACCACCGCCAGTGGGCTGATATCGCCTCAAACCGTGCATCTTGGCGCCTCACAGTTTGGCGGGCAGCAACCTCCTTTGAAGAAGACCGCAGAGCCTACCTCACTGACAAAAGGCAGAGGAGGAAAAACCCAACACCCAACCCCAACCCACCAATTTTCCCCTGCAACGGCTGCAATCGTGTCTGCCTGTCCCGCATCGGACTTGTCAGCCACAAACGAGCCTGCAGCTGACGTGGACTTTTTACCCCCTCCATAAATCTTCGTCCGCGAAGCCAAGCCAAAGAAACCTGTGGTGTGCTGTTAGCCAGAATCAGGCACACACAAGGTAAAGACTGTACAACAGGCTTTAATCCACAAAGACTTCCACAGAGCCAGGCTGGCTGTAGCTGCAATAACTCTGGGAGAGACTTCGGAAGCCGGCACAGGCTTATATCCCGGAGGGTGATTGACACCCGACCGGGTGGGGCTTGATCCATTCAGTTGACTGATTGATAGCCGGCCAGGTATAGTCCTGTCCCCCTTACACTCCTGCAGGTACAGAGGTTGCCCCCTGCAGTAGGCTGGCGGCACACTCCTGCAGGTACAGAGGGGAGGCCCTGCAGTGTACCAAATATATTTATATAAATTATGCTGATCTACATTAAATCCCTGGAGTTCTTTGGCTATATCTTCCGTGTTGACACAAAAGACCTATCAAAACATATACCTCCAGTCAATGCTTGCTTAACGCCTGCTTGCTTCTATGAATACCACCTGAAGTAGTTTGCCTTACTGGCAGGAAAATGATTTATTACAAGGTCACAAGTTATAAGAGCGGAAGGTGGCTCATTGGCCCATCAAGTTTGGTCTGCCATTCTAATCATGAGCTGATCCATCTTCCCACTCAGCCCCACTTTTCCGACATTCTCCCTAACCTTGATGCTCTGACTCATAATACACCTGTCAATCTCTGCCTTGAATGCACCCAATGACCTCGCTGTCTGTGGCAACAAGTTTCACAGACTCACGACCTTCTGACAAGATATATTTTTCCCCATCTTGATTTTAAATTGACTCCCTTTGATCCTGAAGTTATGTTCTCTTGTCCTAGAATCCTGTACCATGGGAAAGATCCTTTGCCACATCTACTCTGTCCAGGCCTTTCAGCATTTGTAATGCCTTGTTGAGGTCCCCCTCATGCATTGTACAATCCAAGAACTGACAATTATTCTGATATACTAACCTTTTAATTCCTAGTATCATTCTAATAAATCTTCTCAGAACCCTATCCAACTCCACCTCATCTTTTCTCAAATAAGACATCCAAAACTGTACACAGTACTCCAAGTGAGGTCTCACCAGGGCTTTATAGTCACTAGTCCAGGTTGGTGTTGATTTCAGCAAGAACATCCATAAGTGGCTCGTGGCTGAATATATATCAAGTCAAGTTTATTGTCATCTAATTGTACAAGTACAACCTGACGAAATAGCATTCTCCGGTCCTTGGTGCAAAACATGCAGACACACAACCAGACAACACACATACAGACCATTAATACATATGCAGCACAAGTATTAGATCTATACATATAAATAATAAATACTGTTTTGCACTTATGAGAGTCTCGGGTGGCTAGTGTCAGCAGTTCCTTTGGGTCGTTCACCCTTCTCACTGCCTGTGGGAAGAAGCTGCTCCTCAGTCTGGTGGTGGTGGCTCTGATACTCCTGTATCTCTTTCCCAATGGGAGCAGCTAAACGATGCAGTGTGCGGGATGGGAAGGGTCATCAATGATTTTACGCACCATCTTCGGACACTGATCCTGGTAGATTGCGTTGATGGTGGTGGCGGTGGGGGGTGGGGGGAAGGGAAGGAGATTCCAGTGATCCTCTCTGCTACTCCTAGGATTGATCCACTTCTCTGTAGAAACCACAGTGCACTGAGATTCAGCTGGCCAGGACTCCCTTGTTGGAGCTTCTGACATAATGGTGGCCCGTAACCTTGCCCGCTTCAGACTTTTCACGAAGTGCAGTCGCGGGTTGCGCCTGACAAGTGAGGAGATGTTCTGTGCCCATGATAGGTCACTAGTTAACTGAACCACAAGGAACTTGCTGCTCTCCGCTTTCTCGATCAACCACGTTCACCACTGACATCGAGCTCTGTACTTTCTGTGGTCCTTGTGAACATGAATCAGCAAAGTGCTGATGAAGGCCTACATACATGAAGCAGGCTCCTTTGCAGTAAAACAGAGGGCCAGCTGCACATCTCCAGTACCCCATATGTCATTGTCGAACAGAGGAACTAGTGACGGGAATTTCTTTGGTGAATTATCCTCAACGTGTGGCTGCTGCAATGCTCGAAATTAATTGAAATTAATTATCCTTTTGCTGAGCTACAGCTATGACACTACATGGCATAAGGAAAGGCCAATCCTTTGGTGCGTGTGAGCAATGCCTGCCTTCTCTAAGTGTGAAACTTAGAAGTGTGATGACACAGCTTTGGATTTTCACACAGTCTAAAGATAAACCCAATGTCAACAACACTTTCATCCACACAGCAAATTAGTTCTCCTTTTGTTTCACATGCCACACTCAAAATAGGATTTAAACTCACCACGGTACTGCTACTGCTAATTTTCGTAAAGGTCACGGTAAGAAGACATGTGGTCTATCTAGCTCGCGGGGCCCCTCTCACTTAACGTGAATTGTATGAAGGCCAGCTCAAAGTGATTGATGCAAGACCTGATCATTTGCCACCAAAGGATTCTGCACACTGTCGGCGTAACGCCTTTGCAGCGCCAGCCATCGGGAGCGGACGGGGGTGGGAGTCCTGCGCAGTCTGCAAGGGGTTTGTACGTTCTCCCCGTGTCTGTGTGGGTTTTCACTGGGGGGGTCTGGTTTCCTCCCACCATTCAAAACGTACCTGGGGTGTAAAAATGGCCTGTTACTGTGCTGTATGTCTAAATTTTTTTAAAGTAAATAAATAAATTATTTGATAAATAAATAAGAGACTTGGAATCAGATAACGAGGAAGGCTCTGAGATATACTTCCACTTTTGTTGATGTATCCACAACATACCAACCATTTGTATTGTCCACCTTCGCCAATCCTCCTTTCTATGTGTCAGGGTGGCAGCTAACTTCTCTTGAAGCAATTGGATGCCATTCTTTTCGGACCTCTGTGAAGAGTTGTTCCCTCGTTGGATAATTCATGAGATCATTGCGGAGAGTGATGGGATGGTGAGAATGCAGGGATACTGGGGTACGAGCATAGTTCCGAGTCAGCAAGTTGTTTCTTGTTGAACTGTACATTGCCACCAGCGCTTGTTGTTCTATTTTTTTCACGAGAAAAATCACATGAAACAAACAATAATATAATTGTTATAATAGTGTAGAAAAAGGCAAGAAATTAATTGCCAACACATGTTGTGTTCACTGGAGTAAAACGCGAGTAAATTGAGTTAAGAGTTGAATCCGGCCCCTTCCTCGTGATAATGAGTTTATTGTCATTTATACTGTAGAATGTACAGATGCATCAAAATTCTTATTTGCTGCAGCCAAAGCGATCAGGAGCAGAAGGTAGCCCATCGAGTCTGCTCATTCATTCTAATCATGAGCTGATCCATCTTCCCATTCAGCCCACCTCCCTCGGCATTCTCCCCGTGACTCTTGATGCCCTGGCTGATCAAATACCTGTCAATCTCTGTCTTAAATACCTCTGACGACCTCGCTTACACAGCCGCCCGTGACATCAAGTTCCACAGACTCACAACCCACTGATCAAAAAATTTTTCTTTGCGCAATTCTCTTTTAAATTGACGCCCTTTCATTCTGGAAATTATTCCCTCTTGTTCTTGACTCCCCTACCATGGGAAGCATCCTTTGCTACATCTACTCTATCCAGGCCTTTCAGCATTTGAAATGTCTCGATGAGGTTGCCCCTCAACAGGTACAGTGAAAATTGTTCTTTGTATGCTAAGCCTTTCATTCCTGGTAAGATTCTAGTAAAGAATCTAGTAAAGAATGCTCTGAACCCTCTCCAACACTAGAAAGTCTTTTCTCAAATACAATGCCCAAAACTCTACACAGTACTCCAAGTGACCTCTCACCAGAGCTTTATAAAGCTCAACATTATATATGCTATTCTATGCAAAAAAACAACTCAATAGTGCATTTAACTGAATTAAAAGGAGACAAAAAACATGAAGGTAGGTAGATAATAAATAGATTTATCCTGGTACCAAAAGAGTTAGTTTGCAGTAGTGTAGACAGTCCTTCAGAGCAGTCCATAATTAGTGTAACAAGGGGAT
Source organism: Narcine bancroftii (assembly GCF_036971445.1). Classification (NCBI taxonomy): domain Eukaryota; kingdom Metazoa; phylum Chordata; class Chondrichthyes; order Torpediniformes; family Narcinidae; genus Narcine; species Narcine bancroftii. The sequence continues at coordinate 167,700,028 of NC_091470.1, forward strand.
GTTGAAGAGCCTGATAGCTGTTGGAAAGAAACTGTTCTTGAACCTGGAGGTGCTGGGTCTTTCCGCTTCTGCACCTTCTGCCCGAAGGTATTAAAGAGGTTATGATTAGAGTGATGGAAGTCCTTCACATAGATGACTACAATGGGTGGGAGTTCAGAGCCTGTGATAATTGACCTGGGACGAGTCTTTTCATACCTGTTGCTTGGTGAACGGTGAGGGTTGGGGGGTGGAGGGAGGAGTGGAGGGTGGGGGAGTTGGGGAGGGGGCTTGCCAGAGGCGGTAAATTCTGAATCATTATTTGGTGATCTTAATTCAGATCCAGAAAATGTTACAGGAGTAATAGAAGCAGGGGTAGGATAGAAAAATAATGAAGGAGCAATTCAGAATAGGCTGGATAGCAGGAGGAAAGAACAAAGATAATGACAGCAGGAATGGGAGAAATAAAAAGACAGGAGCCATCTTCCAGAGGAGATGTGAATATCAACAAAGAAGCCATTAGCTGGAACAATGGATAAGTTGGATATGGTCTGAAAATATTGAACTAACTCTTGAGTCCAGTCATTTGTGGAATGCAGAGATTAATCCGTTACTGTACTATTTCAATGGTCAGTCATAAACACAGTTCAAGGTTATGGGTTCAAATTTAACTACGTTGACTTCCTTGACAAAAATTTACTGCAGTCTATTAGAAATTATTGGAAAATAATTGGCCTCAGGAATGTTAATTAAAATGAATGGTGTTTCAGGAATGAGAGTACATTCACAGTAATCAGCAAGTATTCAAGCACACTGACAGGTTGGGCTGCTGAGTTATTGCATGGGAGGCCAGCTTGTTCTGCTGTTGTTCATGCGAGGGCTCGTCACTCCTGCAGGAGGGGGCGGCGGGGAAATCTGAAATCAGAGCAAGTTGAAATTACAGCGATAATAAAAGCACGGAGGTGCCGTCAAATCCCAGTCTGCCATCTTCACCATAGAGTGGCAGTTTAGGCCTTACTTCTTCCTTGAACCACACTATCCTGAAGTTTGTAAACCTGGAGTTGTTAATAAGCATGATTAAACTGACAAGACATATTATCTTCAGTGATCCAGCAGAAAGCCGCAGTCAAACCGAGTGTAAGACAGAGTGACAGCTCTGTTTCAGTGATCTATTGACTCCCTACCAGAGGTAGGGCAGTGACAAAGTAGAACATAGAACATTACAGCACAGTTGTGCTGATCTATGCATTCCTTCCATGTGCCGGTCTCAGAATCTCTTAAATGCTCTGAAATTTATGTTTATATCACTGAATGCTCCCAGAACATTGCGACAACATGGTACAGCTGCAGTCTTGTTGCTTTTTAATTAGTTTTAACCGTGGTATTGTCAGTACATTTTGCGTGGTTTCCCAAATGAGTTTACAGATAGCAAGCTGTGTGCACCTCACAAATTGACTGCAGGTTCTCTTTCTCCTTTGCCCAGTATGAGTTATAGCAGATAATAGTGCGTCAACGTTCCAAGGTCCCGCCTACCTCCCAAGGTGGACATTTATAATTTATTGTGTAAATGTGACAGTGGACTGACGAGGACCGGGGAAACATTGAATCCAAGTTAAGTGATATTTTCCTGCACTGCTGTTAATCGTCAATATGCTGTGATTGGGAATCGGAACCCCTCCCACATGATTTCCTGAACCCTTGCACTAATTACGGACCCAGCATTGTTGAATATTTAAAATTAGAGTCTGCGCAGCACAGAATTCTGAGCATGTCGTTCCCTTACACTGTGGAAAGTAAATATGAGCTTCTCTAAACTCCATTTACACAGCTGAATTATTTCAGATGTATTGTCAGAACACAGACATAACATCACATACAACCCTGAGATACTTTTCTGTGCGGGCAAGGCAGAATTACCACTTCTTGGTAGGGTGAGAGAAAAAAAACTGTACTCCATGTACACATAAACAAATAAAGAAATGTAAGTAGACTGTGCAATAGATAAAGAAAATACATCAATAAAATACAAAAGTAAGAGTCCTTAAATGAGTCTGTTGTTGAGGAGTCCGATGGTGGAGGGATAGCAGCTGTTCCTGAATCTGGCGATGTGAGTCTTGTGGCACCTACACCTCTTTCCCGATGGCAGCACCAAGAATAGAGCGTGTGGATGTGGTGTGGATCCTTGAGGGTTGCTGCTGCTCTCCGACGGCAGCACTCCCTGGAGATGTTCTCAGGGAGGGTTTTGCCTGTGATGTCCTGGGCTGTGTCTACTACCTTTTTCAGGGCAGTATGCTTTATTGGTGTCCCCATTCCAGACCATGATGCAGCTGGTCAGCACACTTCCCATCACACATCAGGGTTTTCGATGTCATACCAAACTTCAGCATGCTCCTGAGTCAAAGCTTCTTGTTCTATTGTGGTCAATGGCAATACCCAACCAAGTCTGCCATTGTGAGGAGAATAATGGTGGATCTAAGGAGGATTTAAGATTGAGAGCTGATTGAAAGTCACTGAAGGGAAGAATGAAAGTCTTGTGGACCAAGTCCAGCCTGGAGGGAGGGGTTGATAAATATTTACTGTGGAGATTTATGGTTATAATTTGGGCTGGATGGTTGGGGTGACAATGAGGGTGACCTCTGACTGAAATTATTTGTTATATCATATTCAGAAGCGGCCCTTAAATGATGTGAATACCTCTGACCACTCGAAGGGCTTGGATGGACAGATAAAATTCATTACCTGGGTGCGTGCATGTAATCCACATTAAGGAACCATCCTTGAAATTATCTGCAATTCAGTCACTAAGTGCACATAAACTTCACCTTGGTATCTCTAGGCCTGTCGCCTTCATCGTAGATGTGTGGCCAGTTCTTCAGGTGCTAGACGAGGAGGGCAGCATAATTAGTGTAATGGGTAGCACAACGCTATTACACTGGTGTCTGTAATGGATTTGTACCTTCTCTCTGTGTCTGCATGGGCTTCCTCCAGGGGCTCCAGTTTCCTCCCACTTTCCATTGGTGCACGGGGTGAGAAGATTAATTTATCACATGGCCGTATTTGGATGGCGTGGGTTCGTGGGCAAGAAAGGCTTGCTACCGTGTTGTAGGGCACTATCAGTAACTACAGAGACAAGCTGAGGGAATGATAGGCTTTAATACACAGAAAAACCTTGCTGGCCCAGATCCCAGGATAGGAATGGCGGCAAGCGAATGTAGCTCGACCTTTATGGCCCAGGACCACGGGGAAGAAGTCATAGGGTATGAATCATCCGTGGGCAGGCCAGGTTCATATATACAATCGACAATGATAACTATATACAATGGAGGAAACATATCAACATACTTGTTTCATCACAAAAAAATGCAAATGGGAAACATTTCAGGCAATAATTAGGTGACAATCCTGGTCAAGTCAAGATAATTATATAATTCCAGAAATCACAAGACATATTAGGATTCTCATTCAAGAAATGCATCAAAACTATTCTTGCAGCACAAATTGTAGAATTACTTACGATGTGCCAAGCTTCAATGCCTAAAAGTTTTGAGGTAAACCTTTGAATAGCAGCAGACAGCAACGGCAGCTGCAATAATCTGCAAATAGTAAATTTTATGCGCCCAGGACATCCCAGGAACCCCCTCCCCCCCTCCACGATCGAGAACATCCACAGGGAGCACTGAGGGCAGAGAGCAGCAGCAATCATCAAAGATCCACACCACCCAGCACACGCTCTGTTCTGGCTGCTGACATCAGGAAAGAGGTCGAGGTGCCATGATAATCACCTCACCAGGTTCAGAAAGAGCTGCTACCCCACCATTATCAGACTCCTCAATGACAAACTCCATCAGGGACTCATTTCACAATTTTTACCTTTCCACTTTATTGATTTTTTTTTTAATTCTCTGCATTGCAGTTTGTTTACAGTTCTTTATTTGTTTTCATGTTTACGCTGTATACAGTTTAGTTTTTGCACTACCAATTAGTGGTAATTCTGCCACGCCCGCAAAAGAAAGAATCTCAGGGTTGTATGTGATCTCATGCATGCACTCTGACAAAAAAGATCTGAAAATATCTGGGAGAAGCTTGACCACTTTCTGTCCTCTTGACAGTGTTTGTATTTATCCATGCAAATTTATTGAATATTTTAAAGACAAACAGTTGATAAAGCATGATTTTTTTAAGTAAATAGCAACACTTTATTTATTAGTGTCATTTAGTGAGAATGAATGGATTCTATTATAGATCACGTTCTGTTAGCATATTATTCAGGCAGCACACAACTCCTCTTTGAGACAAAAGCACTCCATTTCAGATTTATGGATGAGGGTAAATTGCCCGCCATATGCAGAATTCTGTCAACAGATTCCTCAATGTATTAGGCAGCGTATTAAAAAAGGCATTTATTTATATAGCTTACTTCACTCGCCAAAAAAAAATCACAAAACATGCCTGCCATGAATTACACTGATGCACAACACTTGTATGAGGAAATACCATGGCTGCTTGACCTCAAAAACACTTCCCACAATTTTCATATTTCTAGTGCAGTGCACAAAAGTGCTGGGGAAACTCAGCAGGTCACATGGTGTCCATGAGAAACAACCGATGTTATATCCCTTTGCTTCCTATAGACAGACCTTGACATAGGCCTCAGGCCTAAAACATTGGTTATATCCCTTCACTTTCCTCTTGATGCTACTTCACCTGCTGAGTTTCTCTCACACTTTTGTCCTTCACACTACAATCACAGCATCTGTGGACTTTGCTGTTTAATTTCATAGTTTTAAGACTGGTGAATCCTAAATTTGATTTGGGAAGGTATAAAGAAGCCTCTGAGACTTATGGGCAAGCTATAGTGAGTAGGTGAGAGAGCAGATTGAATTTCCACCATTTCCTTTGCTGCACAAGTCAGAAGAGAGAGTATTGGTTTGATGGTTAACATATTGGATGGTGTTGACATTGCACCAACCTTCATTCTGAACCCCAGGTCAGCGTACCACCATGTCTTTTCTCCCAATATTTAATTAAGTCCAGGTTAAGCCTTTATGGTTTGTAGAATTGGAGTAGGTCTGTCGACAGGAAGTGTCCTCTTATGTGTATGTAACCATGAAAAGAAGTTGTACTTCTCTCTGAACAACTAGCTATGGCTTATCTGAAGGACATCTTCTTAAAGGCTATGCCTTTTGAAACACTTGATTTGATCATGATCTGTTGCAAGGAAATAAAATTATGGAAAGAATAGATTCAAGGAAGGAAGAAATTAACATCACCTGCATTTTGACCTGCGAGGGTATTGACTGCATGGAATTTGCATGCCCACCTGTAACTTTTTTTTTCCACCATGTCCAAAAGATGTGGATTGATTGGTTAATTGATCATTGCAAAAGTGTTCCAAATGTAGATCGGTGGTAGGAGAACAAGGTGGCATTGATAGCATTTCACGGGAATAGGTTGCTAGAAATTAAATGTGGCAATGGGATCGATGGGATGAGCAGAGAGCTAGCAAACTTACGACCTCCTGCATAAAATAGGGTGTGAAGAAAATAACGTTAAAAAGAACATACTTGGTCATGTTTAAAATTGAGACCTTTTTGGACAGAATTAGCAATATTTTTTGGAAAGAGTCATGGAAGTTAAATTTCCTAGCTACGATAATTTAAAAAAAATACGTGGTGCCCAAATTTACATATATTAGGTATTCCTTTTTTTCTATATTATAGGATTATTATTTGGGGGGAAGGTTTGGGAGATATGGGGGGGGGGAAATATTATGTACCATTTATTATGAGCATTCATATAAAATAAAGACATTTTTGTATTTGGATATTAATACATGTATGAAACTTAAGTAACAGTTTAATGCTTTTGGATTAGGGGGGGTAAGGATGTTGGTTGAACTTTCCTATCTTCGTCAAGTAGTGTCAGTGGTAGAAAAAAAAGAATGGTTAAGGTTTCAGGCTAAAATCATAAAGACACAGGAGCAGAAATAGGCTATTGAGCTCTGGGTCTACCCTGCCATTCAATCACGAATAGTGAGGAGCCAAAAGAGTCCCTGCAGTAACTGATTAGTGGTTTTATTTTAATTTTTAGACGTGTAGAGGGACCAAGTGGGAATGGCAAGTGCTTCATGAGTACTTATAAAAAGAGAGACAGCTGGGAGTTGATTTGTGGGAGATGCTAATTAGGTTCATTGGTAGAGGGCCAATAAAAGGAGGATGGGGGTAAAGGAGTGGCCCAGGGAAGATTTATTTTGGTGGGGAGAAACATGACTGAGGCTTTAGTGAGCAGAGGATAAGCTTCCAGTGAGGTAAGGATTTTTACAGTTTATCTTTAATTATTCTAATTTCAGTGGATGGAGGGCAGTGATTGCAGGGTGTTGGAAGTCAGGGACAGCACCGATATTCCTGATGACTACACCTGCAAAAGGTGAACCCAGTTCCAACTCATGGAAGTCTGGCTTAGGGAACTGCAATTGCAGTTGGATGAACTGTGGAAGGCAGAGGCAGTGATAGATAGGGGTTAGAGGGAGGCAGTTACCCCTAGCAGACAGGGAAATGGGTGACTGTGAGGAAAGGGGGGTGGAGAGGAAGACAGGAAATGTAGAGAACCCCTGTGGCTGTTCCCTTCAACAACAAGTATACTGCTTTAGATGCTGTTGGGAGGAAATGACTGATAGGGGACAAGTCATGGAGGTTGGGTCTCTGGCACAGGGGCTGGACTCTTGGCTCACAAAGAAAGAGGGTAAAAGAGAAGGGCTTGCAGTTGGGGACTTGCTGGTTAGGGGAGCAGATAGCTTTGCTGGATGAGATTGGGTTTCCTGGTTAGTATGTTGCCTCCCAGGTGCCAGGGTCAGGGATGTCTCTGATTGATTCCACAGCATTCTGGAGGGGGAGTGTGAGCAGCTATAATATGTGGACCATGTGGGGACAGTTAGAAGTGGGGATGAAGTACAGTTGGGGAAGAAGTTGAAAAGCAGGACCTCAAGGATTGCTGCCTGTGCCACATGCTAGTGAGGGTAGAAATAGGAAGTTGTGGGGAGTGAATGTGTGGCTCAGGAGCTCAGGGGCAGGGGTTTAGATTTTTGGATCATTGAGATCTCTTCTGGGGTAAGTCTGACCTGTACAAAAGGGACAGGCAGCACTTGAACAGGAGGGGGTCCAATATCTTGGCGGGCAGGCTTGCTAGAGCTCTTGGGGAGGGTTTAAACTTGTTTGGCAGGAGGAATGGGAATCGGAATTAGAAAAATAGTATGCAGATAAGGGAATAAGAACACCAAGATTGGAAGGAATGGAATGTGGAGGACATTCTCTCAAGTGAATATATTTTAATGCCAAGAGCATTGTAAATAAGGAGGATAAGCTTAAAGCATGGATAGACACATGGAAATACAATATTGTGGCCATCAGTGAAACTTGGTTACATGAAGGGCAGTTAAATATTCAAGGATTCCATTGCTTTAGGCTTGATAGAATGGGGGTGGGGTAAAAGGTGGAGGAGTTCCATTGCTTATTAGAGAGAACATTACAGCAGTACTGTGGCAGGATGGTTTAGTGGGATCGTCTAGTGAGGCCATTTGGGTAGAATTGAGGAATGGCAGAAGCATGATTACATTAATGGGATGGATTATAGACCACTAAATGGGCTGAGGGAATTAGAGGAGCAAATTTGTAAGGAGATTGCACATGTGTGTAATAACCATAAGATGGTAGTTATGGGAGATTGCAACTTTCCGAACTTTAACTGGGACGCCCATACAGTAAGAGGGCTGGATGGGGTAGAGTTTAAGTGTGTTCAGGAAAGTTTTTTTTTCTTCAATATGTAGAAGAACTGACTTGAGAGAGGGCAGTATTGGATCTCCTATTAGGGAAGGAGATGGGTCAGGTAACATAAGTTTGTGTTGGGGAACGTTTTGGGCCGAGTGATCACAATACTATTAGTTTTAGGCTAGTAATGGAAAAGAATAGAAATGAGCCAAAGGTTGAAATTCTTGATTGGAAGAAAGCAAATTTTGAGGGGATGAGAGAAGATTTGGAAGGTGTGGATTAGAATAAGATATCTTCAGGGAAGAATGTAGCAGATAAATGGAGGATCTCCAAAGGAGAAATTCTGAAGCACAGAGTTGGTATGTCCCCGTGAGGATTAAAGGAAAAGTTAGAAACTGGGAAGCCTTGATTTTCAAAAGGTTTTGGGAACTTGGTTCGGAGGATGAGTATAACAGGTATAAACAGCAGGAATGGGTGAATTGCTTGAGGAATATGAGGAGTGTGTGTATATAGATAGATAGAGAGAAATCTTAAAGAAATTAGGCTAGATGCTAAGTTGCTTTGACAGGCAAAGTAAAAATAAATCCAAAGGGTTTCTATAGGTACATTAAAAGTAACAGAATAGTGAAAGATAAAATTGTACCCCTTGAAGATCAGGGGGATAGGCTCCGTGAGAAGTCAGAGGAGAAATTTTCAATTTTTTTTTCTCTTCAGTATTCACCAAGGAAAAAAATATTGAGCCAGATGAAGTGAAGAAGTATGGAAGGAAGTAGATAATATAAGGAATAATGAGGAGGTAGTGTTGGCTACATTAAAAAAGATCAAGGTGCATAAATCTCCAGGTCCTGAAAAATATTCCATAAGACCCTGATGGAGGTTAGTGGACTAATAGTGGGGGCATTGACTAATATTTAAATGTCCCTGGCTACAGGGGAAGTGCCAGAGGATTGGAGAGTGGCTCATGTTGTTCTGCTGTTCAAAAAAGGATCCAAAGTAAACCGGGTAATTGTAGGCCTGCAAGTCTGATGTCAGTGGTTAGTAAATTGATGGAAAGTGCTCTTAAAGATGGTAAATACAACTATTTTGCAAGACTGGGATTGATTTAGAGTAGTCAGCATGGTTTTGTACATGATAGATCATGTTTAACAAATCTTGTAGAGTTTTTGGAGGAAGTTACTAAAAAGATGTTTGAGGGGAAGGTGGTGGATGTTGTCTATTTGGACTTTAGTAAGGCCTTTGAAAAAGTTCCCCATAGGAGATTAGTAAGGAAGGTGGAAGCATTAGGTATCAATGATGAAGTAGTGAAATAGAATAGTGGTGGAAAACTGTTTGTCGAATTGTAGGCTGGTGATGAGTGGAGTGCCACAGGGAATGGTACTGGGTCAACTGCTGTTTGTCATATATATTAGCGATCTAGATGATGGGGTGGAAAATTGGATTAATAAATTTGCAGATGTTACAAAGGTTGGTGGTGTTATGGACAATGACGAAGATGATTAAAGTTTACAGGGTGATGTAGGACAATTAGAAAAGTGGGCTGAAGATGGCAGATGGAGTTTAATACTGACAAATGTGAGGTGCTACATTTTGGTAGGACCAATCAAAATAGGTCATACATGTTAAATGGTAGATAATTGAAGAGTGCAATGGAATAAAGGGATTTGGGAGTCATGATACACAATTCCCTGAATCACATGTGGATAGAGGGTGGTGAAGAAGGCATTTAGTATGTTGGCTTTTATAAATCAGAGTGTTGAATACAGGTGTTGGATTGTTATGTTGAAGTTCTGTAAGGAATTGGTGAGGTCAAATTTGGAATACTGTGTGCAGTTTTAGTCGCCGAATTACAGGAAGGATCTAACAGAATAGAGTGCAGAGGAGGTTTACAAGAATGTTGCCAGGGTTTGAGTTACAGGCAAAGGTTGAGCAGGCTGGGACTTTCTTACCTAGAAGGTTGAGGTGCGATTTGATAGAGGTATTCAAAATTAGAAAGGAGAAAGCTAGTCAATGTGGATAAGGTTTTCCATTGAGAGTGGGAGAGATTCTGGCAGAGGTGGTAGAAGCAAGATGGATGTTAATATTCAAGGAAAAGTTGGATAGGTATATGATGGGAGAGTTGTGGAGGGTTATGGGCCGAATGGAAGACAGTCAGTCTAGGTGGGAGAAGATGTTTGGGATGGACTAGCAGGGCTGAACTGGCCTGTTTGTGCTTTGAATGGTTTTAATGAGATGATCCATTTTCCCCAATCAGCCCCACTACCTGGCCTTCTTCCATAACCTGTGATACCCTGGCTTATCAAGAAGAAATAACCCCAATGTCTTGGCCTCCACAACAGCTTCTGGCAACAAATTCCACAGATTTACCACCCTCCAGCAAAATAATTTACCCTCATCTAAGTGGACACTCTTCAATCCTAAAGTTGTGGCTCCTTGTCCTGGATTCTCCTGTCATGGGAAACAACCTTATCTGTCCATGACTTTCAACATTCAAAATGTTTCAATGAAATCTTCCCTTGTTCTCCTAAAGAGGCAAGGCCAAGAGCTATCGAACGCTCCTCATTGTGATAGTACAGATCTATCACCAATGTACATAGTGTATATAGTTACTGTATCTAGACTGTGCTTACAGCGATTGGCTGAGAGCTAAGCCACACCTATTGTCTGGGCCTTAAAGGGTTGTGTCCCTAGCCAGGTCGGATCATTCTGGACTGGTCGGCCACCTGTGAAGAGCTCCGGTCTTTTGCTAATAAAAGCCTTGATTTGGATCAACAAGTCTTTGGTTCTTTCGACGAGCTCTACACTCATATAACTCTTTCATTCCCAAAATCATCTTTGTTCGCTTCCTGTGATCCCTCTCCAACATCAGCAAATACTTCCTAAATAAGGACCCCAAAACTGTTCAAGTAAGGTCTCAGCAGTGTCTTATAAAGCCTTAACATCACATCCCTGCTCTTGTATTCTATTCCTCTTGAAATTAATGCCAGTGTTGAATTGGCCTTCTTCACCATCCTGCATGAGGAGTCCCAGGTCCTTTGCATTTGGGTATTTTGATTTTTCTCCCCATTTAGTTAATAACTTCCCCATTTATGTGTATGACTGTACACTTTCTGACATTGTATTTAATTTGCCGGTTCTCTGCTCATTCTCCTGATCTTTCTCAGTCCTTCTGCAGCCTCCCTGTTTCCTCAACACTACCTGCTCCTCCACCTACATTCATATCACCTGCAAACTTGGCCACAAAGCCATTCATTCCAAAATTTAAATCATTAATGTACAACATAAGACGAAGCGGCCCCAACACCGACCCTTGTGGAACACCACTAGCAACTGGGTTTGCCCTATCTCATCATGTGCCTTCAAGCACTCTGTAAACTCATCCTTGACACATCAACTCCAAAAAAACCTTCCAACTGCTGAAGTCAGGCTAGCTGGTCTATAATTTCATTTCTGCTGCCTCCTTCCGATCTTGAATAGTGTTTTTTTTTTCTTCCAGTCCTCTGGCACCATGCCCGAATCTATTGATTCCTGAAAGTCATTACCGATGTCTCCATAATCTCTACTGTTATACAAGTAATACATCTGCTCTGGGAGACTTATCCACCCTTAGACCATTAAGCTTTCTGAGCACCATCTCCCTTGAAATAGTAACTACTCTCACTTTTCTAATACCCTTTGACGTCTGCCACCCTGCTAATTTCTTCCACATTGAAGACTGATGCAAAGTACTCATTTGTGTTCCTTGGTCATCTCCTTGCTTCCCATTTTATTTTGCTTCATCAAGGAGCATTTCTCTTTTTTTTCTTTCTCTCTCACTGGTACTACTTCAAGCATTGAGTTACCCCAGCAGATTGTGTTTTGCCTCCAATTCCAGTGTCTGCAGACTCCTGTGTGCCATCTTCAAATATTATTTTGGGAGGATTTAGTGACACCTGAGAGGCAAAGTATTTTTGGTTCCAGTGACATCCCCAACCATGCAAGGACCTCTCCGTTGTGCACAAAATTTCAGAGGATAACAATACAAATGAGTCGCAGCTTCTCTCCTGTTCAATAAGATTATTTACATTTACTTCACTTTTCAATTAAATCTTGATTTCTCGCCACTCACTACACATGGTGACAGGGTTATAATTACACTGCTTCAGCACTGCCGACGTAGGTTCAAGCTTCATGCTGTCTTTAAGGAGGTTCTACCGTTAAGAGTCCAGAGGACTCCAAAACCCAGCAGAAATAGTTATGCACCAATGCAAAGGGTTACTTAAACAAAAGTGGCTTTTAATTATCTTTGAACATGAAAACAGAAACAAACTAACTTATCTCTAGTAATTACTTAACCCCCCCCCCCTCTAATTATAAGTGCACGTGTGTGTAATGTGTATATAATCTTAGAAAAGTTCTTTGGTTCACAGACCAATCTCACTGATTGCAGGCAATCCTTGGACTGTGCACAGAAGTTAGCATTAATAAAGTTCACCAGGCTTTGGTGCTTAATGGGTAAATGGTTACCACTCAGGAAGGTTCTTGTTGGTTTTCAGTGGGAGAGAGAGAGGGGGGGGGGGAGAGAGAGAGGGGGGAGGAGAGAGAGAGGGGGGGAGGAGAGAGAGAGGGGGGGAGGAGAGAGAGAGGGGGGGAGGAGAGAGAGAGGGGGGGAGGAGAGAGAGAGGGGGGGAGGAGAGAGAGAGGGGGGGAGGAGAGAGAGAGGGGGGGAGGAGAGAGAGAGGGGGGGGAGGAGAGAGAGAGGGGGGGAGGAGAGAGAGAGGGGGGGAGGAGAGAGAGAGGGGGGGAGGAGAGAGAGAGGGGGGGAGGAGAGAGAGAGGGGGGGAGGAGAGAGAGAGGGGGGGAGGAGAGAGAGAGGGGGGGAGGAGAGAGAGAGGGGGGGAGGAGAGAGAGAGGGGGGGAGGAGAGAGAGAGGGGGGGGAGGAGAGAGAGAGGGGGGGAGGAGAGAGAGAGGGGGGGAGGAGAGAGAGAGGGGGGGAGGAGAGAGAGAGGGGGGGAGGAGAGAGAGAGGGGGGGAGGAGAGAGAGAGGGGGGGGAGGAGAGAGAGAGGGGGGGGGAGGAGAGAGAGAGGGGGGGGGAGGAGAGAGAGAGGGGGGGGAGGAGAGAGAGAGGGGGGGGGAGGAGAGAGAGAGGGGGGGGAGGAGAGAGAGAGGGGGGGGAGGAGAGAGAGAGGGGGGGAGGAGAGAGAGAGGGGGGGAGGAGAGAGAGAGGGGGGGAGGAGAGAGAGAGGGGGGAGGAGAGAGAGAGGGGGGGAGGAGAGAGAGAGGGGGGGAGGAGAGAGAGAGGGGGGAGGAGAGAGAGAGGGGGGGAGGAGAGAGAGAGGGGGGAGGAGAGAGAGAGGGGGGGAGGAGAGAGAGAGGGGGGGAGGAGAGAGAGAGGGGGGGAGGAGAGAGAGAGGGGGGGAGGAGAGAGAGAGGGGGGAGGAGAGAGAGAGGGGGGGAGGAGAGAGAGAGGGGGGGAGGAGAGAGAGAGGGGGGGAGGAGAGAGAGAGGGGGGAGGAGAGAGAGAGGGGGGGAGGAGAGAGAGAGGGGGGGGAGGAGAGAGAGAGGGGGGAGGAGAGAGAGAGGGGGGGAGGAGAGAGAGAGGGGGGAGGAGAGAGAGAGGGGGGGAGGAGAGAGAGAGGGGGGGAGGAGAGAGAGAGGGGGGGAGGAGAGAGAGAGGGGGGGAGGAGAGAGAGAGGGGGGGAGGAGAGAGAGAGGGGGGGAGGAGAGAGAGAGGGGGGGAGGAGAGAGAGAGGGGGGGAGGAGAGAGAGAGGGGGGAGGAGAGAGAGAGGGGGGGAGGAGAGAGAGAGGGGGGGAGGAGAGAGAGAGGGGGGGAGGAGAGAGAGAGGGGGGGAGGAGAGAGAGAGGGGGGAGGAGAGAGAGAGAGGGGGGGAGGAGAGAGAGAGGGGGGGAGGAGAGAGAGAGGGGGGGAGGAGAGAGAGAGGGGGGGAGGAGAGAGAGAGGGGGGGAGGAGAGAGAGAGGGGGGGAGGAGAGAGAGAGGGGGGGAGGAGAGAGAGAGGGGGGGAGGAGAGAGAGAGGGGGGGAGGAGAGAGAGAGGGGGGGGAGGAGAGAGAGAGAGGGGGGGAGGAGAGAGAGAGGGGGGGAGGAGAGAGAGAGAGGGGGGGAGGAGAGAGAGAGGGGGGGAGGAGAGAGAGAGGGGGGGAGGAGAGAGAGGAGGGGGGGAGGAGAGAGAGAGGGGGGGAGAGAGAGAGAGGGGGGGGAGGAGAGAGAGAGGGGGGGAGGAGAGAGAGAGGGGGGGGAGGAGAGAGAGAGGGGGGGAGGAGAGAGAGGGGGGGAGGAGAGAGAGAGGGGGGAGGAGAGAGAGAGAGGGGGGGGAGGAGAGAGAGAGGGGGGGAGGAGAGAGAGAGGGGGGAGGAGAGAGAGAGGGGGGGAGGAGAGAGAGAGAGGGGGGGAGGAGAGAGAGAGGGGGGAGGAGAGAGAGAGGGGGGGAGGAGAGAGAGAGGGGGGGAGGAGAGAGAGAGGGGGGGAGGAGAGAGAGAGGGGGGGAGGAGAGAGAGAGGGGGGAGGAGAGGGGGGGAGGAGAGAGAGAGGGGGGAGGAGAGAGAGAGGGGGGGAGGAGAGAGAGAGGGGGGGAGGAGAGAGAGAGGGGGGGAGGAGAGAGAGAGGGGGGGAGGAGAGAGAGAGGGGGGGAGGAGAGAGAGAGGGGGGGAGGAGAGAGAGAGAGGGGGGGAGGAGAGAGAGAGGGGGGGGAGAGAGAGAGGGGGGGGAGGAGAGAGAGAGGGGGGGAGGAGAGAGAGAGGGGGGGAGGAGAGAGAGGGGGGGAGGAGAGAGAGGGGGGGAGAGAGAGAGGGGGAGGAGAGAGAGAGGGGGGAGAGAGAGAGGGGGGGGAGGAGAGAGAGGGGGGAGGAGAGAGAGAGGGGGGGAGGAGAGAGAGAGGGGGGGAGGAGAGAGAGAGGGGGGGAGAGAGAGAGAGGGGGGGAGGAGAGAGAGGGGGGGAGGAGAGAGAGAGGGGGGTGTGAGAGAGAGAGGGGGGGAGGAGCGGGAGGAGTGGAGGGGGGAGGAGAGAGAGGGGGGGGAGAGAGAGGAGGGGGAGGAGAGAGAGGGGGGGAGGAGAGAGAGAGGGGGGGAGGAGAGAGAGAGGGGGGGGAGGAGTCGAGAGAGGGTGGTGAGGAGAGAGAGAGGGGGGGGTGAGGAGAGAGAGGGGGGGGAGGGAGGAGAGAGAGAGGGGGGGAGGAGTTTTCTCCATCCAGGTCAGCCACTCCAGTGTCTTGCTGATTAAACTTTCCCCTCCATCAGGGTTCTCCAGATGATAACCTCTTTCTTTCAGGTCACCACAGAGTTTCTTTCTGTTTCAAATTTTCGAAGGGAAACACCAGACAGCTAGTCCTCTCCTTTTACCAGGCCGTCTTCCAAAGCTTGCCAGCTTGTCCCGCTGGAACTCCCTCCCACTCCGAGAGCAAAGCTGTTCTGCCTCTGCCTGCAAAGTTCACATGCTTTTCCATAGCAAATTGTTTTTCAGACAAAGCTGCTGCAGTCCATCTTGAGTCTGTGAGCAGTCTGCAAAATCCTTGCAAAAATTCTGTGCTTTAAAGTGTGTGTGACCTGCTCTAACAATCTTTCTCAATTATCTGCCAAGCACCTCTATATATACTCTGTCACACTACCTTCTCCCCGTGTCTGTGTGGATTTGCTCTGGTTTCCTCCGTCTGTTTAAAAATGTACAGGGATTGATGTTAATTGGTGTATTTTGGGGAACATAAGGGCTGTTAACATGCCGTATGTCTTAAAAAAACCTAAAAACCAATAAATCTCAGAATATATCAGCAAATGATCATACTCGGCTATCAAAAGCAGGGTTCTACCAGTTTTTTAACGAAGAAATTTCTCATCCTGATAAACTTCTGTCATGTAATTCCAAACTTCAATCGATTTCAACAGCCTTTCAGCATTCTTAATCATTTGAAAAAATGTCAATACTATCCTCTTCCACACCACAATGTATGTAGTCCTCCTGCAGTCCAGTGGCTCTCAATCTTTCTCTTTTCACTCACATGCCATCTTAAGTATTCCCTATGCCACAAGTGCTCTATGCTTAGTATGGGATTGCTTAAGGAGATAGGTGAGTGGGAAGGGAAGTTGAGAACCA